>NW_025919535.1:0-129720 GCF_907164915.1 Impatiens glandulifera | reverse complement strand
CACGTTTTTACATTATTAACACATTTAACACGTTTGTAACATGTTTAATATGTTTCACACATTTTTCACATTTTTGGCACGTTTAACACGTTTTGACACATATTCCACGTTTTTGGCACGTTTAACACGTTTTCCTCGTTTTTGGCAACAGTTTTGATACGTTTAACACGTTTTTGACACGTTTAACATGTTTTTCATATTTTTGACACTATTAAAATACGGTTTTCACCATCGTTTAATGTCAAACCGGTGAAAACATATTAAATCGTATCAAAAAAGCCAAAACGTGTTAAACGTGACAAAAACGTGTTAAAACTTATCAAAACGTGTTAACGTGCAAAAAAAGTATGTTAAACATGTCAAAAATATGTTAAATTTGTAAAACGTGTTTAAAATGTCAAAAACGGTTAAACGTGCCAAAAATTGAAAAATGTGTTTAAACATGTTACAACGTATTAAACATTGTTACAAACATGTTAAACGTGTTAAGATGTGAAAAACGTGAAAAACATGTTAAACATGTCAAAAACGTATTAAACGTACCAAAATGTGAAAATGTGTTAATGTGTGAAAACGTGTCAAATATGTCAAAAACGTGTTTAACATGCCAAAAACGTGAAAACATATTAAATGTGTGTAAACACGTGTTAAATGTATGAAACACGTGTTAAACGTGTGAAACGTGTTAAACATATAAAAAAACGTGTTAAACGTGCCAAAAAACGTGAAACCGTGTTAAACTTATCAAAAATTGTGTTAACATGTTAGTTATGTTAAAAACGTGTTAAACGTGCCAAAAACGTAAAAAAAAAAACGTGTTTAATTTGTCAAAAAACGTGTTAAACGTGTTATTAGTATAAAAACGTGTTAAACATGTCAAAAACTTGTTAAACGTGTCAAAAAACGTAAAAACGTGTTAAACGTGTGAAAAACATGTTTTAAGTGTGGAAACGTGATAAAAATATTAAAAATGTGTTAAATGTGTGAAAAACGTGTTAACATATAAAAAACGTGTTAAAATGTCAAAAACGTGTTAAACGTGCCAAAAACGTGAAAATCGTGTTAAACTTATCAAAAATGTGTTAAACGTGCCAAACATAGAAAATCATGTTGAAACTTAACCAAAACAGGTTACACGTGGTTAATATGGTTAAAAAAACGTGTTAACGTGTCAAAAAGCGTATTAAACCCTTGTCAAAAACGCGTTACTCGTATTAAAATGTCAAAAACGTGTTCATCGTGACAAAACTTAAAAAACGTGTTATTAGTGTGCAAATGTGTTAAACATGTCAAAAACTTGTTAAACGTGTCAAAAACGTGAAAACGGTTAAACGTGTCAAAACGTGAAAACGTGTCAAAAATGTGAAAACGTGTGAAAAACGTGTTAAACGTATGAAAAACGTGTTAAACGTGTGAAAACGTGTTAAACGTGTGAAAAACATGTTATAAGTGAAACGTGTTAAAAATATTAAAAACGTGTTAGATGTTGTGCAAAACATGTTAAACGTATGAAAAATATGTTAAACATGTCAAAAACGTGTTCGACTTAAAGTTGGAAGATGATTAGTTTATATTGGATTAATAATAGAGAATTTAACTAAATTTATATAATTTGGGTAATTTGGGTAACCCTAATCCAACCCAAATTAAACTCAACCCATACTCAACCCAACCCATACTCAACCCAACCCATATTAACCAACTCAAATTAATATTTTGGATTTGGGTTAGGGTTGGGTTTGGGTAAACCCATATTATGCTCACCCCTAACTTCAGGCGAAGATTAAAAGTGGTTTCATCTATGGATCATATCCTTAGCCGAAAGAAAGTGATGAGCATGAAAAATGGAGTATTATTGATGCTCTATAGTTAGAGCTTGGATAATGAACACGATAGAGCCAAAGATTGGGAGAAGGTTTCAATAAAAAAAAACTAGTTGCGAATTGTGGTTAGAGGTTCAATTTTGATATGAAGGTAATAACGGACCAGAAGGTATGAATTACAAAGAGATATCAGTTTTGTTCAACAAGGCAATTTAGATCTAGAAGAATATTATTCAAAGGTCAGGTTGTTTTGGGACGAAATGTTAGGACTAAAACAACTTAAAAAATGCAGGTGTAAGAGAGTTCGAATTGACTATGATGGATGTTTTCTTGAGGCTTAGATGCTTCGGGACGATGAAGAACTGAAACTGTTGCAATTATTGATGGGCGTCGATGAGAGGTATGAGTATATAAAGGATCAGATCCTCATGCATAATCCATGGACAAATGTGTACAAATCATTCATTATGTTATAAAATGTTGAAAAGAAATCTAGACAAAAATACCATATCAAGAAATAGCAATGGTTATAAAAAAGATTTTACAAAGAAGGAAAGTCAAAATGTTGACAAAAATAAATATATTTGTTCACATTGTGGAGGAAAGGGACATATTAAGAAAGGATGTTTTAAGTTTATAGGATATTCGGATTGGTGGAAACAACCAAGGGATAATCATGGAAAGAAGAAGAATATATATCAAAATGTGAATGCACATGTTGCAGCTAATCTTGAAGATGTTTATGATATGACAATGGAAGAGTTCAAGATGTATAAGCAGTTTCTGAAGAATATATGAGGGACATTAAGACTAAAGGAGGTGGCTCTACTTCCTCTACATGTAAGTATTTTTTATCAAATCTATTTTCATTTAATCTATTTGATTATAATTTTAGCATGAATGAACAAATCAGTATGACAGATATATGACTTATTGATTCAAGAGCCTATGTCATATTTGCAATAACACCTAAAATTATGTACTTAGCTGATGGATCTTGTAGGAATATAACTGATATATGAACTGTTGAAGTATCTAATGGATTGAAACTTAAAGATGTATTGTATGCATCTTGTTTTAAATATTTTTTAATTACAGTTTCTAAATTAGCCAAAGAAAACAAAATGGATTGTGTTTTCTCAGAATCAGTGTGTTATTTGCAGGACCTTAAGAAAAGGTTCAAAGTGATTACGAGAAAAATGATTGGAAATTCGTATTTCACTGAAAATAGTTTGTTTTCTTGTAATGATGATGATTCTGTTGGTAATAATTTTTCTAATAATGTTGTTGATTATATTTTGATTCATAAACAATTAGGACATCCTTCTTATAGTGTTATCAAACTTGCATTTCCAGATTGTTTAAATGAAAATTTTTAATGCAATACTTGTTCACTTGCAAAAATGCAAAGATTAACCATTTACAAGAAATGAATCTAAAACACAAATAATTTTTGAACTTATTCATGTTGATTTATGGGGACCATATCGAAAAGAGTCTATTTTGAACACACCTTGTATGTTTACAATTGCTGATGACTATTCTAAGTGTACATGTATATTTCAAATCTCTAGTAAAGTGTTTGTGTTTGATAAACTTTAAAGTTTTTTTTAAATGATAAAAAATCAATTTGAAATTGGTATCAAAACTATTCGATCAGATAATGGAACTGAATTTATAATTTTGGCCTTTTTCGTTATTGACAGCAGCTTATATTATTAACATAATTTCTACAAACATTTTAAATGGAAAAACATCAATTGAGATTTTATGTGGAAATAAACCAGATTATGATTCTTTTAGAGTATTTGGTTGTCTATGCTATGTTATAAATGTTTTTCCAAACAAGTCAAAATTCTCAAATAGAGCTAATAAATGTGTTTTCGTTGGTTATCCTTTAAATAAAAAAATTTATACATTTTATTACATTAATGAAGGTAATGTTTATGTTTCTAGACATGTTATATTTCATGAGAAAAATTTTCCTTTTTCAAAAAAGGTTGAGCATGATGAAAATATTGTAAAAGGGGGTAAGTTACATGATGTACCGTGTTTCTTTGATGAAAAATAAGATTTTACAAATCATGATAACTAGATTTAGATAATCACGACCTTAAATTTGATGAACATTATATTCTAGAGTGTGATTTACAACATAATTCTATTAATTTGGAATCGAAAGTTCAAATACAAAATTTTGAACATGATTTACAACATAATCCTGTTAATCTAGAATCTAATGATCAATCTGAAAATTCTGAACATGAAAGTGTACCTTTAAATGTTCAAAAAGAAAAAAAATGATGATACTTCAATAAAAGTTCTAGATTCACTAATCCACTTGTTTGATGAAAGATTATGTAGCAAATCAAGTTAAAACAAATGTTAAACAAAAAAATGATTTCACCTTCTTATCTGTTTGTTTCAACTTGCAAAGATATTGATTATACTAATTTTCTTGGAAATATTTACCAATTCTCTAAACCAATAACTTATAAACAAGCTATTTTAAACCCAAAATGGGTAAAAACAATGAATGAAGAGTTAATTGCTCTCTATAAAAATCAAATATGGACTTTGACTGATTTACCAAATGGTAAAATGGCCATTGGATGTAAATGGATCTATAAAACAAAGTTAAATGCTGATGGAAGTGTTAATAAATTTAAAGCCAAATTGATTGCAAAATGTTATAATCAAAAGGATGTAATTGATTTTCATCAAGTCTATGAACTAGTGGCCAAGAATGTGACTATAAGATTATTGTTTGATTTAACGGCAACAAAAATATGCCATTTACATCAAATTAATGTGAATAATACTTTTTTACATGACAATCTTGATGAAGATTTATATATGAAGATACCAAAATGTTTTAAATTTTGTTTTCCAAAATAGGTATGCAAACTAAACAAGAATTTGTATGGTTTAAAACAATTATCAAGGCAATGACATTTACATATTTCAACCATTCTCAATGACATTGATTTTGTAAAATCAGAAAATGATCATTGTCTTTTTCATTAAAATAGATGAGAATGATATTGTCTGTTTATTAATGTATGTTGATAATATTCTTTTAGCATGAAATTCATTGCAACAAATTGAGGATATAAAACGGATTATACATGATAAGTTTCAAATCAAAGATTTAGGTAAGGCTAAATTTTTCTTAGGTATTTAAATTATACATAATGATAATGTTATTTATTTAAACCAAAGGAAATATATCTTGGATTTAGTTTTTGATCTTGGTTTAATTGGAGCTAAACCAACTCTTACACCAATGAATAAAGGTGTAAAACTTTTAAATGATCCTAAAGGTGTAAACCTTTTAAATGATCCTAAAGGTGACGTTCTTGTTGATTCTTAAAAATATAGACAACTAGTAGACAAATTATTGTATTTGAAATTTACAAGACCTAATATTGCTTATTCTGTTCAGCAACTCAATCAATAGATTAATAAGCCTTATCAGTCTCATTTTGATACTGCAATTCAGGTTGTTAAATATCTGAAAAAAACACCATCTCTAAGAATATTTTATTCATCTAATAATGATTTATAGTTATAGCGTTTTCAGATAGTGATTGGGCATCATGTTATGATACTCGAAAATTACTTACAGGGTATTGTATTTATATTGAACATACGTCAGAATATCCGTCACAAATATTTTCTGACCGATTGAATAGTCATCGGATACTTATCGGATACTTACCGACGAGCTAATTTGCAAACTTTATTTTAATAATTGAATATCCGTCGCAAATGATTTATCCGTCGAAAAACCTGTCAGTAAAAAGTGTCGCTAATTGTCCATGTTTTTGTAGTGTTTAGAAGCTTACAAATGAACACTTAAATTCTATAGATTTTAATCAACTTAGTTTTGATTTTGAGTATTTAATTGGAAAACTTAAAGAATATCCTATCAAAACTCTTTTAAAATTATTAGATTATCTCATATTGATTCTTGTTAATTATTAGGATTAAATTCACTTAGTTAGGAGAGTTCTTGATTAGTGATTAGTAATCAGTAATCACTTTTATTCCTCAAATGAATAAAAGAGAAACCAAGATTTGATTAATATTTTTTTATTCCTTTTTTATGCTTAAATAATTTTGAGAAAACAAATCAGATAAAAACCGATTTTTGAGACTTAGTTCTCTCATTGGATATTTTTATTTTATTTTAAATATATACAATAAAGAAAATTAACTGTTGGTGTAGGCCGAAATAAAACAAAAAATTCATTATAGTCGTTGATCAATGTTCTAGTTACCACTTTTGAATTATTATTTAAGGATATTGTTAGAGATTGTTATGAAATTTGTTATTAAATATTAGAATTAGGATAATTAGATATAAGTTTAGAGCTTTATATTATTTATATTAAAATATGTATATATATAAATAAATAAATAAATAAATAGGTATTAGTTATTCTTTTAATTTATAACAAAAAAACAAATATATAAAAATATTATATTTTACAATAGCTTAATCAATTACTCTATTCTAATTTATTTTTATCGAAAAGATAAAAGAGTAAAATATTTCTTAAACAAAAATTCTATCAATAACAAATTCAAATTAATATATATCTTATCAATTAAAATAATATATATATATATCTTACAAATCAAAAAATTCAAATTTTAGATTTTGAATAGCAATCTATTTTCTATTATAGAAAAATGAAATTAGTTTTTAAAAATAAATGGCTAGACTGCAAATTATAGGGTTCATTTACTGATTTTTAATTCACAAGTAATTTTTTCACTAATATCATGCAATATTAATTAGTGAATATTTTAATTAATTAATTTTAATTTGATTTATAAACAAAAAATTCATTTTTTTTATTAAGTAAATAAGTTAAAAATGATTTTTATAAATCATATTCATAATTGCTAAGTCAGCCAAAAATATAGATTAAATTGTTAGTTTTGTTTTTTAATTAATATATTTTTGGCTATAATTTATGTTTGTTTTTTTATAAACTTGACTTGGCTTATTATAAGAATACTATATTATCCAGATTTTAATAATGTTTATTAACATAATTAGTTTCAAGCCTCTCTCTCAGTTGTGATTGTTGAGAATCATCTACCTATTTCGTTTCTTTCCTACTCCTCTAGTAACGATCGATGGCTCATTCGATGACCTCGACTTTTCATGATGATCATGCACCTATTCCGTTTTCAACGGCCTTAGTTTTGGCGGTTGAAGATCATACACCACCGAGAGATCTCAAAAATCGCATAAACAAGTCGACGAGGGGTTTGAAAAGACGCCACTTTGATAAAGATTTGAAGCACTCATGCGATCATCGAGTCAACGTGGGAGGCCTCTGTTTCGTTTGCGGTTATCAACTTTCTTCAAATTCATCAACAATGACCAACTACGCTGATGAAATGATACCACTTAAATATGTATTGGACGATTTCTCTCTAACCAAAAAGGAGTTTTTCCTTTTCCGTTGCACTAATTATCGGACAAACCTCATCGAAAAGAAGAAGCTTTCTCTCATCCTCGATCTTGACAATACTTTAATTCATACCATCTCATTCGACGATTTCTTAAAGGAAGACCACACTAGGGACTCCAAATCCCTCTCAGAAAAAGGAATCGTTACTTTTAAGAAGAGGAAGATCTTAGCGAAGATAAGACCATTCGTGACCTACTTCTTAGAAGAAGTGAGCAAATTGTTCGAGCTTTATATTTACACGTTGGGAAGTCAATCGTACGCAAATGCCTTTGCGAATATGTTTGATCGGGACGAGGCCCTTTTTGATTGGAGGGTTATTTCGAGGGATGACTGCACAACCAAAGGCGAGAAGAATCTTGACGTCGTGCTCGGAGGGGAAGAGAAGGCGGTGGTGATTGTGGACGACAAAGAATCTGTTTGGCCAAAACATAAGGATAATGTGATACAAATTAAACCTTACTATTATTGGCAAAATGATAAGAAAAAGACCGAGTCAACGGAAGACTCCATTAATTACGTTAATGGCGACGATGTAGAGTTGTTGATTATGTTGTTGACACTAAAGAACCTTCATAGAAGTTTCTTCGATTGTGAGAGGATTTATATTCATGAGAATGATGTTAGGCACGAAATCAAGTGTGCAAGAGAGTATTACTTAAAACCTAATCATGTAATCTCTAAGTTCTTTGATATTCAAACTGTAGAAAATCAGGGTATGAAAAAATAAATGTACCTCTCATAATGGTTTGATTCAATTTTAATTTTTATCATTGTAAAAGCAAATGCTTTACATCTTTATTTTTATTTTTTTTCTTTGAAATTTATATATATTGTGACTTAAGAAATTATTTATATATATATATATATATATATATATATATATATATATATATATATATATATATATATATATATATATATATATATATATATATATATATATATATATATGAATAAAAGCATGTTTTAATCTTCTCATTAACAAAACTAAATATTTATTTTCTTATTATTTAATCTAAAGCATATACTTTAAATTTTAAATGAATCCCATTTTTTCACGATATTATAATTTATTTTATAAAAATAAATTATTAGAAAAACTCATACAATATATATATATGGGAAGAATGTCAATTTTATACACCAAGTTGTAAGAATGTGTCAAATTTACTCATTAAGTATCAAATTTCTATTTATATATATATACTAACTTGTCAAAAAGTGTCAAATTTATTTAAAACAACGGAAAATTAAACGGAGTTAAAAATTTGTCACATGTAAATTCCACCTATATATATATTTTTTTAATTTATATTACTTTAATTATTTTCATTCAAACAAAACATTCAAATTTTTCTTTAACCATTTTTTTCTCTCTCTTTACCCATTATCTCTTCATTTTTCTTCTCATTGTTCTCTTCATCTCTTCATCTTTAATATGAGTAATTATTATCAAATGAATTTAATATGAGTAATTATTATGAAATAAAAAGCAAAATCAATAGAAGGTGGGATCCCATTAATGCCATTGGAAGAATTTTAACTCACCATTAATCATATCTGATGAAGAACCACCGAAATCTTTGGTATCAGCTTCGTTTGTAAGCCTAGATCAGGATTTCATTTTCCTGTTTTTCTGACATGAGCTCTGTTTGAAAGCCTAGATCAGGATTTCATTTTCATGTTTTTCTGACATCGTCGCCGATCCGTACACTACGGAGGGCCCCACCTTTTGTTTCGTACCTTCACAAGTCTTGCAGAAATGCCTCGGATGTGCGAGGCCGTAGTTGTTGTAGTAACATAATTTCGTGTTTGGAGAATCGCATCTCGAACACTTCATCGACTGTTTCGCCACCTTCACCGCCGTCACAGTTTTTCGGTCACCTGGTTGTTATTCCGTCACAATATTATTATCTGACTTCGACATAGCTAGTTCTGTAATTTTTCGGAAAAAATTGAGAAAGTAAAGATCTTTATAGATGATTAGTTTATTATTTCATAATTTAATCTTCATTGCAGTAGCTCATACTCTATCAGATCCATTTTAATTTCAACTACAATCAGAGCTATAAAAATGATGTTCGTGAACATTATAGAGATTTCAGAAAAAATAGATTACTCATATTATAGATTAAGAGGAAAAATTAGAAAAAAAAATAAAGAGTTGGGGCAAAATTTTAAACTCTGTTTAATTTTTCTGTTATTTTATATAAATTTGACACTTTTTGACAAATTAGTATATATAAATAGAATTTTGATACTTAATGAATAAATTTGACAACTTCTTACAACTTGGTGTGTAAAATTGGTATATATATATATTGCCAATTCTTGATTTGCTATTTATACAAGATTTTCAAGAAATGGTCTGGCGGAATGGTAGTGGCCGTAATAGTAAGGGTAAGAGCGGTCGTAAGGGTGCTACTTTTGGACATGATTCAAAGAGAAGAAGGAGAGTGAAATAATAGCAGCTAATCAGGGGCGGAGCCAGGATTTGAAACCTACCCGGACTATTTTTTTATCAAAAAAATCTATCTGGGCTAGTTTTATAATAATATTAAATAAACAAACAAAATAAACTAAGTTTACTGTCAATGTCAATAGTGTCTTTCAGCGACGAGAAATAATCAATAACGACGGTAATTTAATGTCGTTATTAATAAAATACATACATGATATTTAGGGCTACCCGGGCTACAGCCCGGGCCGGCTTGTACTTGGCTCCGCCCCTGCTGTTAATTATTTATGGAATGGAGTCGCCGAACTAATTACCCTTTATTTCTCAACAAACCGGATGCGGTTGAGGTTGCTCCCCGCCGCCGCCTCCCTCGCCTCCGCCTCCCCGCCGCCACCGCCTATCTGTCCTCGTTGTCATCGCCGGCGGAAAGTGTATCATGAAAATTCAATCCGTAGGTATGTACCCATCAATCTCAGATACCCAGATGAGGACCAGCAAGATTTAACCGACGAACAAGATTATGGCAGTGATCCTAGTTCATCCTCTCAAGTATCTGGTTAATTTTTTTAGTTTTTTTTATATAAAAGTTAAATAATGCATAAAACCTTGATAAATACGGTTACAATTTTGGTGGTATTCTCCTAATTAAACAAATCGTAGTTCTTATTCTTCTCTAGTTTAATACATTTAATAAATAGTAATATTGTTTGATGCATAAATGCGTGAATTATACTGCTTCATTTTCTGCAATTCTTGAAATTGTGATAAAACCTTTTTAAAAAATATATTTTCAAGAATGTACATTTAAATTTTGCCATGCAGGTCAATTTATATAGGGAAATTTGATGAAATGGCCTTCATAAGATGTCTAATTCCAAAAAGGCCCACGACTGATAAAGTTCGCAAAAAGGGCCTTTTTGCCCTGTGAAAAGTCTTTAATACCCTTTGCGCGTCTATTTTACCGCTCAATTACGAGAAATGTATTTCTCGTATTTGGTATTTCTCGCATTTGGTGCTCAATTACGAGAAATGTATTTCTCGAATTTGATATTTCTCGCATTTGTTGCTCAATTATGAGAAATGTATTTCTCGCATTTGATATTTCTCGCATTTGGTGCTCAATTACGAGAAATGTATTTCTCGCATTTGGTATTTCTCGCATTTGATATTTCTCACCTTTGGTATTTCTCGCATTTGGTAAATATTCTCCGGCCACGAACCCTAAATTTAGGGTTCTCATATAAATACTTTAAAACCCTAATTTTACATTGTCTTTGTATTCTGAAGCTGCCAAAATGTCGAAGCGAGGTTAGTGTTTTCATCTTCTATACAATTCTCTATTAACTACATGTTTGATACTTGATAGTAATTCAATGTTGAAAAACAACGTGTTTCAGGTTGCGGAGGATCGGCGGGAAACAAGTTCCGCATGTCACTGGGTCTTCTTGTGGCGGCTACGGTCAACTGTGCCAACAATATCGGCGCGAAGAATCTCTACATCATATCAGTGAAGGGGATCAAGGGTCGTTTGAATCGATTGTTGTCTGCTTGTGTGGGAGATATGGTTATGGTGACGGTGAAGAAAGGGAAACCTGAGTTGAGAAAGAAGGTCATGCCTGCTGTCATTGTTAGACAACGCAAGCCCTGGCGCCGAAAGGATGGAGTGTTCATGTATTTTGAAGGTGATTTAGTAGATTCTGATTTTGTTTTGTGTTATAACGTGTTACTTGTTTAACCAATTCTTTGTTATTCTTTACTAGAACAGTTAGACTGAAGAACCCACTCTTTTTACGATCTGATTGAAAAAATCCCTTATTTGATTACAACTAGGGCAAATCAAACAATTTGAAAAACATGCCTATTTCCACAAGTAAACAACTTAACCAAACAAAGCTCATCATAATTAGATATCTGTTTTGACAATCAAAGTGCCATTTAGTTAGTGTACAATTTGACTTTTTGGTTGATTGTCATATCTCACTTCATCATCACAATGCCTTTAACCCCCTTCTTCACTGCAATTCACTTTTGTATGACAAACTCTCAATGTTGAGGATTTAGAAATAGTTTTTCTTTAGTATTGGTTTTTAAGGGTATTTGGGTATTGTATATACCCACTAAGATATTAAAGAAAGAGTATTAAGGATAATGAATAAAGTTTATGGTATGATGAATGATGTATTTAGATACACTATACTCACTTATTTGCGTTCACAGTCTTCCCTACTTCTTGGTCTTCTCCATTTTGAACAATCACAACACAATTTTTTTATATATGAAATTTGTTGATTGTAATATGTAAATATCTTGGTTGATAAATATGTTGTTACTATGCAGATAATGTTGGTGTGATAGTGAATCCTAAGGGAGAAATGAAAGGTAAAAAATGTCTCAAAATGTGTTAAATTACTATATCATCTTTATGCCTCATTCATTCAATCACCATTATTTGTTTGATGGTAAAAAAAACCAGGTTCTGCCATTACTGGTCTAATTGGGAAGGAATGTGCTGATTTATGGCCCAGAATTGCAAGTGTTGTCAATGCTATTGTCTGATAAAGTCGGGGGACTCTTTTGCTTTTAAAAAACTTGTCAATTTTGTTTTTTGATTCACAACTGAGATTAGAATCATATACCCTTTCAATTCTTGTGATACGCAATTTTGATGTATGTGAGTGCTTTCAATTTTGGGTAATACCAAACATGTTATTCAAATATGTAAAACATCTAGTCAAGAAAATGGAGAATAAATAAAGCAGATTGTTAAAGGGTTTATATCTAATACCAATATATATAATGTCAACAATTCTTACAGGACAAAGCAAAAGCCGCAAAGAGTTTTTGTGTTCTTATCAAGGCCCATAGTTAGCCTCTTAATTTCTCCATAGTTAGCCTCTTATTGACATGATTCCATTAAGATTATAGTTGTTGAAGCATGAGTATGTCGGATTGACATGAAATAAAGAAAAATATGTATCTTTTATAGAGGATATTTTAGCTATCACTTTAAGAGATTGTGCATGTTTTATGATGAAAAATGCTTATAAATTTGTACTCGTAAAATGAAACCAAACAACGATTTGTCAATTATCATATGATTTCGGTTTTTATATTCATAAAAGTATTTCAAAACAGGTATTTTTCAGTCTGCGGTCTTAATAACATAATGAGTTTAGCAAAAAAATAATAAACATTTGGATAGAAACTGACGGTAAAACTCCACAAATAAACTGTAATTTTCACTCAACAATCTGACTGTAAAAACTTCATAAATAAACTGTAATTGGCATAGTGTTTGCTTAAAGATGATACAAAAGAGAGACATAAAGACAGTAATAGTTTACAAACTTAAACAGATTCTGGTTCAACCCAACAAACATATTTCACTGTTCTTCGTCACTATCATTCCCGAAAACTGAAGCTATTGGAATCTTTCCTTCTTCTTTGTCGAGCTACTGTTTGAAATCTGGCCAACATAAGAAACTGCCTAATTAGGAAACAACAATGACAAGAGTCCCAACAGAAGTAACAAGAAAAAATAATTGCCTCCTTTTTTGGCTTAGCTTGTTTTGCAGATTCTTGGACATTGGCAGTAGAAGCAAACAACCAGGTAATAAAAACTACACGAAATTTTTAAGACCTTCCAAACTCGATGATACCAATTACCCTCAAAAGACACACATATAAAAGAAATATGTGTTGCCTTCTGCTAATAAATGTTGGTTTTGTAAAAAAAGAAGAAGCAAGCATCAAGCTCCAATTATCCGGGTATGCACACATATAAACTGCAAAAAGCATACCTTTCGTTTCTTAGTAATCTCCTCTGTCTCCTCTAACTCCACGTCAAGTTTCTTCCTTTGGATATTTTCTTCAGCAGTATAAAAACCATCCTCTTCCTGTTTTCCAACTCCCAATTTTGCATCCCGCATACCAGACCTTATTGGCTCAATTATTCCTTAATATAAACTGATAAAATAATTTACTACCCAAATATTTGATAGAGAAAACATAACAGATGCATAAACAATGAAGTTCCTGAAGAAATGTTCAATTCTCGTGTCTATGTTGAGAACCAGTTCACCCATAAAACCTTGCTATAACATATTATAATCAATCTACTTCAATAGGAGATTGATGTTTATTTACCTTGTTCATCCTTTCCAAGACCTTTTCCTTTCCAACCCATCTTTTGGAGAAGCCTAAATCAAATATTAGAAGATGACAATTGTGTATTCAATGAAGCTTGTTCTACATTATCAAGATCAATATTTTCAGTAGGCATGTGATTAATTGACAGATAAAACACAAGAGTATGAATATCTGAAGTATATGTAAGACAATCAAATTTACTTTTGTAGAAATCCAACAACCAGCAACCTAAGAAACATCTCGATACTTACATCCACCTTTTCTGGCATTGTATCTCCCGGATTCGTTCCTTATCTGCTATTATAGCATCTTTGGTGATTCATTTTATCCTGTATACATAAGACGAAAACCTTATAACTAAAGAAAAAACGAAAAAAAAACCAATTAATCACAGAGAGAAAAGATCCAAGTTTAGGGATTCAAATTTCTAATCTTATATAATACCAACCATTTTCTTCAAACCCAGTTGACCTATCTAGCCACGTCTGCATATTTGATGAAAGACCCAATCTCAAAGATTTAATAATTTGAAAGAACAAGATCTAGCTAGAGAATACATACAAGGCTTTGGAAGTGTGGTGTCGAGGTCGGAGCGAACATTGCGTTCGACGGTGACGGGGGCAAGTGGAGCCTCTAATGATAAGGCGTTCTTGTCTTGACTCGTCGTCATGTATGTGTGTTAATCTGATATCCAAAGATGAATGCATCGCGATCGCGTCCTCCATTGGAGATTGTTCTTCCGTAGTTTATTGTAGATCGATTCGAAACCCTAGCCGTTTTCATATATTTTACAAATGTCCGAATCTCAATATATATACTCAGATATACCAAATGCGAGAAATACCAAAGGCGAGAAATACCAAATGCGAGAAATACATTTCTCGTAATTGAGCATCAAATGCGAGAAATACCAAATGCGAGAAATACATTTCTCGTAATTGAGCGGTAAAACAAGAGCGAGGGATATTACAGACTTTTCACAGGGCAAAAAGGCCTTTTTTTTTTCAACTTTATCAACCATGGGTCTTTTTTGGAATTAGACCTCTTATTAGGGTCATTTCATCAAATTTCCCTTTATATATATACATGAGAGTTAGATTTATGAGCTTTTGGATTTTTTTTTAAAATCATGTTGTGAAAATATGAGGTTTCACATTGTTTTTTCTTTCGTTTTTTTCTATTTTCTATTTATAAAATATTGATCTTATTGTTCAGACTAATAATTAATGTACTCAAAATTGCTAAGAATCTAACACACATAGAAAAAACAAAAAAATCCATTTTAATAAAATAAAAACAAATAGATTAAATATATTATTCTGAAACTAACTTGTTGTCCCTATAAGGTCAACCGAGTCAACCAAATCGGAAAGTCCAGCTGTGTCGGACCCACTTCTTAGAAAGGAAAAGGCCCAATGCGCAAAGGCTTGTCCCGATCAAGACGGTCAAAATCGAGAGTTTACTTGAAATCGGAAGAGTTTAATTTAAAAAAAATAATAATTATATATTATTTTTATTTTTATATATAATAAAGTACTTAACCAATTTTTTTTATATATTTAAATATAAAAATTAATAAATAATAATAAATAAATAACACTATAAAAAGTTATACTTTAAAAAATAATTATATTAATTTATTTATTTGAATAAAAATAATTACTTTATTTTTTAAATATAAATTTGTTTTTAAACGTAAAATCGAAATTATTTATAAACTCGTAAAATTTTATTACCGTAAATTTAAAATTGTAAGAGTTTATCTATTTAAAAGTTACTTAAAATCAGACTCGTTAACTTTCCGTGAAATCGTAAAATTGTAGGATTTTAAGAGTCAAGATTTTAACCGTCTTTGTCCCGTTTTTTTTTACCAAACAAAGAAGACTAGGGGCTTTCGGGTGCGTGAATGAAAAAATAAATTGAAAAAAAGATGGCAACCCTGCGTCTCCCTCTTCTTGGCAGGGATGTCGTAGCCTTATCTATTCGTTGCATGGTGACCCAAGGAGGAAGACCGAAGCAGACCTTGTTTTTTTTTCACATGTTCAAATGCAAGGAGTTTCGTTTCTCTCTATAAATAGAGATTTCAGTTGTTTGTAAAAGTGGAAGAGATTGATAGATCAAGAAAACCAAAACAGATTAGAGATGGTAGGGCTTATGTGAATTGTATTTAGGTATTGGGTAAAGTTGTATTAAAATCTCATTTAAAGAATCACAATTCTAATCTCATTTAAGCTCGTTCTTTTATTGTTATGTCTTCTTGTATTAATATACGTTTTTATGATACATTATTATTATTATTATTATTATTTGTAGCAATAATCAAGCCAAAGCCAACTTTTATCAAAATTCAATTATAATCTTTGGTGTTCTTCAATCCCCAAATTATCATTATATTTTTTTTTCGATATAAAATTACATAAAAAAACACTGAAAGTTGTGGAGTATGTAGAAAAATATAATCCGGGGATAGAGGAGCACATTAATTTATGACTAGAAATGTTAAATAAGTTAATAAGATAGTACTATATATTTTTGTTCAAGAAACCACCTAGCTAACTTTAATTCACTTTTGTTCAAGAAGTCATTAAACTTTTAATCCTATTTTTATTTTCTGAATTTAGTTATAAACAGTACAATTCAATCATATGTTATATCAATATTTAATTTATTAAAAAATATCAACTAATAGGTATAATACTATAATTTGATTTATTATTTTTATTTTGAATTGTCCAATGACTATTTAGACTCATATTTGGATAGTTTTCCCTTAATAAAACTCAAACTATTATTATTTTAGTCAATTCATACTTTGTTCAAGTTTACAAAATATTTGTCACTTACTATCCGTACTTTTGTATGCATGTGTCAATTATGTGGTGTTTAGAATAAAATAAGATAGTTGAAAGATGAAGCGTAATCTGATCATTCAAGAAGGACCGCCAGGTTTGTCTATCCTATGATACTATCTAGGAATAACCCTAGCCCTAGTCAAACACTAATGCAAATCTCAAATCCAATCACTTAGCCGATGTTGATCGAGAGTCAAATACCAATAACATATAATGTTCCAGTTAAGAGAAAATACACCAACAGTCCGTTAGTTATTCATGCAGCGGATCATCCAAGGCTGAATATCACTTATGCAGTTCTTACTTGAAGAGACACATACTTTGGCTGGAGTTTGAGCGTTCGCCTAACACTTCAGGCGAAGATTAAAAGCGGTTTCATCTATGGATCATATCCTTATCCGAAAGAAAGTGATGAGCATGAAAAATGAAGTATTGTTGATGCTATATAGTTAGAGCTTGGATAATGAACACGATAGAGGTTCAATTTTGATATGAAGGTAATAACGGACCAAGAAGGTATGAATTACAAAGAGATATTCCTCTATAAGACAATTTAGATATAGAGGAATATTATTCAAAGGTCAGGTTGTTTTGGGACGAAATGTTAGGACTGAAACAACTTAAAAAATGCAGGTGTAAGAGAGTTCGAATTGACTATGATATATGTTTTCTTGAGGCTTAGATGCTTCATGACGATGAAGAACTGAATCTGTTGCAATTATTGATGGGCCTCGATGAGAGGTATGAGTATATAAAGGATCATATCCTCATGCATAATCCATGACCAAATGTGTACAAATCATTCATTATGTTATAAAATGTTGAAAAGAAATCTAGACAAAAATACCATATCAAGAAATAGCAATGGTTATCAAAGAAGATTTTACAAAGAAGGAAAGTAAAAATATTGACAAAAATAAATATATTTGTTCACATTGTGGAGGAAAGGGACATATTAAGAAAGGATGTGTAGACACAACATTTTTACACCCTAGATACCTAATAAAAAAACCCGGCCCGAAATAATACTCATGTTTGTTTATTGAACCGGAAAAACAAAAATAGAAACACCTCGTGGAAAACTGACCCAGTAAAGCTTAAAAGATAACGATCCAAAGGTTGAATTTCATACCGACTCTGTTTTCCCAACCCGTGACACGTTCATGTTGTACGTTTTGAATAATATTGAATTTTGAGTATAATATTACTGTTTGCAAATTTGTGCAGAAAATGCTCAAAAAGAAGGAAAACAAGAGAACGGGTCAACCCGAGTCAACCTGCCAATCGACGAGTCAACCTTGGTCAAAGAGGGATCAAGCATGTGTCAATAAGAAGTGGAAAGAGTAGACTGGTCTTCTAAAGTGGGAAAATCGGATTATTTGAAAAGGGGATTATTGGAAAAGAAAATCAAGAATCCTTAAGTTTGAAGTCCCCATTGAGCTTCCATTGGAACCCTAGACTTCATAAATTTATCCCGGCTTCAATACTGGATGAAATTCAATGATCTTGAATGTTTTGAAAATATAAATTAGTCCTCTTTCATATGGTGTAGCCCAATCTCCCATTGGTGCCGTATATCTAGATGAAATCCGATCATGAGTAGAAGGTGTTCCTAAGAGGTTTAAATCGAACACCCTTTCCCTTAAAAATTCGCAACTTGATCTGTGCTTGATGGTTTTGAATAATTCAAGTTGGGTTGGAAAGATAACTCGCATATCTTTCCAATGGTACTATCCCCAAACCGTGATTCGAAGGTTAAGGCCCTCATTCGATCTGTACAAGGAAAGTAGTACTACCGATTCAAATCCTGGGAGCTAGTTGAAACTATGCCACACTTCTAAGCATCATAACTTTTGAACCAATGATCCATTTATAATGAATGAGATACTGTTGGAAATATCTTTGAATCATCTCTCCAATGATATCAAGTATCTCTCCCAGTTAGTTACATAACTCGTCCCAAATCGCCCATAGTGAAGTTTGTACAAGAACCGAAGGGATAAATAGCTGAAGGCTTTGAAAAATCATAACTCGAGATACGAATGACTATTTGAGCTGATTCAAAAAGTAGGTTCATCCTTATTATGTTGGGAATTTGTCATAAATATTTCAGATCCATTGGATCCATGATGCGATCGAGGTGATTCATTTAGTGTGAAGGTGCAAAGAAAGAAAAAACTAGAAAAGAAGAAACGAAAAGAAAAAAAATTATATGTGTATATTTTATTTATTCCGAGCGTGCCCTTGAATTTTTCCAAAATTCCAAATAGGCCCCTGTGCAAAAGAAGAAGGAGACCCGGTCAGTTAAGAAGAGAGGGTAGACAGTTTTCAAGAGGGAGGGTTTTTTTGGGGGGAGATCAGTTTTTCTAGTGGGATCCCGATCCAATTGAGCGGTTACTGGATTGAGAGGAGAAAGGAAGTCGAACTCCATTGTTGAGGGAGAGAACTAGATTGATTTGGTGAATTGATTTCTTTCAGTCAACAAAAGGACGATTACAGAATGTGTTATGGTCCTGCAACAAAACAACAAAGAACAGTTGCGCTCACAGACGTCAGCTTCGTTTAACCTCACTTATCGCGTGGAGGATAGATAGGCATTGATACAAAATACAACAAACACTGAAGAAACGAGCGAAGTCCGTCGAGCCATCTGCATTTTCAAAATCGATCGGTTCTTCCGAACCTCTATTCCTTTGTTTCTTTACTGATTCAAGTACCTTTCTCACAATGTAATTGTTAGATAAAATTAGACCGGTTAACAGAACTTAACACAAATAAACTTCCTATGCAGAAACAGACAAAGAACCGGACCGGTCAAATCACTGAACCGGTTAAGAAACTCAACCGGTCACACACCTGAACCGACCAGAAACATGACTGCACAAAGAAGGCAAGATCGGTCAAAACAAGAAGGCCGGAAACACTAGACAGTCGCCAAGGAATAACCAGAAGCCATCCGGTTAACATAAATAACCGACCAGCATAAGAAGATACTTCGGGTATCTGTTGAGAATGATACCAAAGGAACAGACTGAACATTGCCATATCCATACAAGTCCGAGGACTGTCTGCAGGCTGCAGAAGACAGTCCTACAAGATCTTTCTACTTCAGGATAAATCAGAAAGACAATCTCCCAAGTACAGACAACTGTCTAACCGACAGTTACCACATTGAGTAAAAGACAAACCTAGCCGGTTTGACCTACATATTGGAAGAACAGACCGCCAGGTCTGAAAAGTTGACCGCCAAGTCTGAATCACTAAACCTCTGATACCAATTGTTAGGATCTAGGTTGCGGCTGAGAACCGGGGTTGGGCCGGTTAGCGCGTCTCACTCAAAGGTGGTGATTAATCCGGTTAGAGATTAACACCGGAGTTTCAATACTGCACAAACTGTCACAAACCCTTGAACCAGGTTCAAACGCGGAAGAGGTTTGTTTCAGGTTGAAGCAGCACACTCACGAGATAGGCAGAACCGGTTTTGGATAAAACAGCTTTGGAGGTTGCTGGGTCAGTTTTTGGGTCTTATTGATTCGGTTTAGGTAATATAGAGTCGGTCAAAGCGGTGTAAGTAGGTTAGTACAGATCGGTTAGAATGTAGAACCGACAGAAAGTAAATAACAAGACAGGTTTTTATGGATGTTTGGAGATAAAACTCCATGAGGACCTAGGGCGGTCAAGCACCGAAGCCGGTTCAACACTCGACAGGGTCATAAGCGTTGAAGAGAAGAATGCAATCCTTGAGGAACGGAACAACAAACTTGAAGCCGACCTCAAGGCGGTCACCGAAAAGGTGAATGAACTGATGAATGTCAAGCTTGCTGCCGATAAAGTGGTTGAGGAGGCAAACGCTCAGGCGGCTAAGGAACTTCATGATGCGCTGGATGAGCAGAACCGAACACAGAAGGAGGCACCACGGTCTGATGCGAACTTCAACGAACGATTACGGATATTAACGGCCAAAAATCCGGAACTCGCAAAAACCATGGCGGCCAAACAAGCCGAAGAGGCCAACCGGTTAAAGGCTCAACAGGAAACATACCACAACTACGAAAGGATTCACAAGAAGTCCAAGGCGGCTACCTCCTCTTCGGCTCCAGCAACACGAAAAAGAAAAGTTCCCTCAAGGAAGGCTCAAGTCACCGAGATGCTGGGCAGAATTACCGAGACAGTTGTTGACCCTCTACCAAACCCGGCTCTGCAAACCGAGGATGACTTCGAAGAGGATCTCGAGCCGCGACCTACAAGACAGCGAGTTTTCGAAATAGTTCCAGTCAGAACGGTTGGTCAACCGTTCTCTCCTCACCCGGACACCACGGGAGCAGGAGGTTCCTCTTCAAGGCCGGCTTAACCGGCTAAGGGACAACCAACAGATGAACTGGTGGAAGACTTCCTACCATCCAAATTGAACTAATAGGGGATCTCTTTTCCACCTTTACTTATGTTTACTTCGTTTTTTTTAATATATAATATTTTGCCCTTTTGCGGTTATCCTTACTTATATATATAAAGTTATTTTTGAAAACCGGCCTACATTTACATTCCGACTTGATTTTGAATATTTTAATTAAAATAATCAAAAAGGGAGAAATTGATAAGATAAAAGATAGAATTTTTCAAAATTTTTCTCAAAATTTTCCAAAATTTTTCGAAAAATCCTCCCAAGTCAGTTTCCAAAAATCCGGCCAAATAAAACTCACAAGACCGGCCTACATTTGCAATCTTACATGATTTTGATAGTTTTAAATAAAATAATCAAAAAGGGAGAAATTGTTAGATAAAATTAGACCGGTTAATAGAACTTAACACAAATAAACTTCCTATGCAGAAACAGACAAAGAACCGGACCGGTCAAATCACTAAACCGGTTAAGAAACTCAACCGGTCACACACCTGAACCGACCAGAAACATGACTACACAAATAAGGCAAAATCGGTCAAAACAAGAAGGCCGGAAACACTAGACAGTCGCCAAAGAATAACCGGAAGCCATCTGGTTAACATAGATAACCGACCAGCATAAGAAGATACTTCGGGTATCTGTTGAGAATGATACCAAAGGAACAGACTGAACATTGCCATATCCATACAAGTCTGAGGACAGTCTGCAGGCTACAGAAGACAGTCCTACAAGATCTTTCTACTTCAGGATAAATCAGAAAGACAATCTCCCAAGTACAGACAACTGTCTAACCGACAGTTACCACATTGAGTAAAAGACAAACCTAGCCGGTTTGACCTACATACTGGAAGAACAGACCGCCAGGTCTGAAAAGTTGACCGCCAAGTCTGAATCACTGAACCTCTGCTCAACCAATCAAATTCAAGGAAATGAAATGTGACCGTTGGCACATTTCACCTATAAAAGGAGGAGCTGAAGAGGAGTAAATGCGGGACATTGTGGACAATTAATTTACAAGTGATAAGATTGTGTTCTATCTCTAAAAAGCTTAAGTGCTAAGTTGAAGTGTGTATTTACAATTTCGGTTAAAATTGTACGGGTGTTATCGAGCAGGAAATAAGTCTCGATCGGATTGTGTTTGTATTCCTTAGTGAATATCCTTCTCGCGGTTTCGAGAGGAAGGGGTGACGTAGGAGTTTTATCTCCGAACATCCATAAAAACCTATCTTGTTATTTACTTTCTGCCGGTTCTACATTCTAACCGATCTGTACTAACCTACTTACACCGCTTTGACCGACTCTACATTACCTAAACCGAATCACTAAGACCCAAAAACCGACCCAGCAACCTCCAAACCTGTTTTATCCAAAACCGGTTCTGCCTATCTCGTGAGTGTGCTGCTTCAACCTGAAACAAACCTCTTCCGCGCTTGAACCTAGTTCAAGGGTTTGTGACAGTTTGTGCAGTATTGAAACCCCGGTGTTAATCTCTAACCGGATTAATCACCACCTTTGAGTGAGACGCGCTAACCGGCCCAACCCCGGTCCTCCAGCCGCAACCTAGATCCTAACAGTAATTCTTGAGCGGTTACTAGATTGGAGGCACCGGTTATGAACACTGATGTCGATTGCTATTTGAATTTGTTTGTTTCATTGCTGCTGTGTTGTGAATTGAGTTGATTTGGTTACACATTAGGTTCTGGCTGATAGAGATTTGATTAGGATTGATTAGGATTTAGTTTAAAGTCTGGAATCCCTTCTGTTCATAAACTTCATTTCTATTTGGCTGTTAGAATCAGGTTGCAGGTTATTTGTAAAGTTGTTTAACTGGATTCCAGATTGCTGCCTTTTGGTTTTGTTTACTGGTTAAGCATGATTGGTTAGTGTTATCTGATAGGAATTGATTTAGGTTTAGTATAGAACAGGACTAGGATAGAACATCTTTTCATTCTTAGATCCTTTCTGTTGCCCCTATTGAAACTATGAAGACTGCGCTCGCTGATAGAGGGAGGGATATAGACTTTATTTTGGTTGCGCTGCAGCAGGTCCTTCCATCGTGCAAGCCTTGGCGCGAATCCAACCTGAGGACAGATCTCGAGCAGTCGGGAGTCTTCGCGGTAGGCGCTGACACGGTCCGGAAGACGAGAAAGCATCGAGCAATGTTCGACTGTCCTGCAGATCGGGGAAATCATCCCGATTTCCTCTTTTCAGGATCAGAACTCATTAAGGTCGAACCAACCGAAGACGATGAATTGAAAACGAAGCCTGGACGGACTAGCGGGGGAAAGACCGTCTTCGAGAGGCTTTCGATCTCAAGTGTGAAGGTCACCGAAGTCGTCATCGCCGGAAATTTCCTGGCTGGAGAAGAATGGAGGATCGGCTGGGGTTGGGGTTCTGTTTTTTATTTTTATTTTTATTTTGTTATGTTTGGTTTCCCCCAACTTCTGTTGAAGTTGTAAAGAGGCCCTGGGCCTCTTTTAGTTTTAAAATAACCGAAAACTTTAATTTCGAATTAATTTATTATTTCGAAATTAAAATAGACCTTGAACTCTTTCCTTCCTTTCAATTGGACCCCTAAACTTTCTTTTGCTTTTATTTTAATTTAAACTTAAAAAAAAACTTAAAAAAAATAAACTTAAGGTCCTGTTTGTTTCTCAAATTTTACAAATGACTTTAAAATGAGGATTCGGACATCCAAACCACTTTCAAATTTTCTCAAATTTTCCCAAAAATTCAAAAATGTTATTTTCTTCAAAAATAATTTTTTCCGGAATTTTTAGGGCCCGTTTGGAAAAATTTCTATCTTTGCAGTGTCATATCGGGGGTTCTATAACTCCGAAAATTCCAAACTCAATTCCTATGAGCTCCTAATAGTATTTTTGACTATCATATGAATTTTTGGGAATTTTGGAAATTATTTTTGAAAATGACTCATTTTAATGAGTTGTACTTAGAGCTTTCCTTAACTTTGAAAATTCTAAAAAAAAAATGGGAAACACTTGGGACCTTGAGTTATTTCATCATCTTCTCTCCTTTGTCCAAAGAGCATTATATTTCCAATCTTCAACCCGAAACTTTTTCCTTGTCGTTCACACTTGTATGTCCTCCCTCTGGAATCGTGACTCTTGTTTTTCCTAAGAACCTTGCTATATGCTCTTCGATGCTTTTCAATGCTTCAATGCTTTATCCTCTTCAAGCACCTCATGAATAGGACTAGCCCTTTGCAAATGATTAAGATTTTCTCACACAAGCAAAAGAGTTCTGAACTTAGAACGAAAACGTAATAATCTTTCAAACATCATATGGCCAATTACTTAGGAGTAGAGACTGTCTGTAAAGACAGACGTATAGGACATAGCGCCGTAGGCCCTTTCCTAATACGTAACCAAACACCGAACTCTTAAAATGAATCTTTGATTTTTCTTTTCTTTATTTTCTTTGGGAAGTAAACTAAAGTCGCGACTCTCAAGTGTATCGATTTAAAACCTGTACGGGCCAATTCAATTCGAAAAAAGGGAGTGTATGCCAATTAATTAAAAAGGGCACACGCACCAAAAAACGGAAGGGAAAGAAAATGAACGCGTACAGAAAACTGGCGACTCTGCTGGGGATTACCTAAGATGTTTAGCTCAAAACATGTAGTTGGCTAAACTACCACAAAATTTCCGAAGGATGTTACGTTTATAACTTCACAACATTTTGCTTGAGGGTGTGAGAACTCGTGAACAATGTGAATTTTCTATTCACATTTGTTTGATTGTTTGCTTATTCAAATTGCATGGGGGTAAAACCCGACAAAGCTCAACGCTTTTAATTGAAGGGGTGTGCAAACAGAAGCGTTGGCATAAACACTGTTTGCACATGAACGAGCTCAAATGCTCACTATACTTCGAAGCCGTGTTGTTAGGATCGGGGACGCTCTTGGAGGACCGGGGTATTTCCGGTTTCTGGAAGGGTGGCCGCTTACAACACGCAACACACTGTGGTGATAGTCCGGTTAGAGACTATGACCGTTCTCAGCACTTCGCAAACTGTCACAGACTCTTGAACCGGGTTCAAGGGCGGAAATGTCTGTTTCAGTCTAAAGTAACGTATGCGACTTAGATGATGTTTATGAGGAGTCAGTTTTAGAAATATGAGTGGACCGGTTTTTGATCTAAAGAGTAAGATTGTCTTGGTTTGTGGTTAGATTAAGTGAATAAGCCGGAAATAAAAGAAAAATGACACGAGACAATATTTTTTATGGATGTTCGGAGCAAACCCTCCTACGTCACCCCTTCTTCTCAGGTTATGAGAAGGATCTCCACTAACTTTTAAGATTACAACAATTACACTGCCGGTCGAGCCTTAAATTACTACTCGCCGGTTACACCAACTCACTCTTGATGTAATACAATAACACAACACAACAATAGCTTTTGGTAAATGACACAACGGTTTTGGATCGCGCGTGATATTTCTTTATCTCTCTAAGATTTTTGTAACTGTCATTAATGAGGTCGCTTCGTCTTCCTTTTATAGTGAAGAGTCTTCCAACGGTCACTTTCTTCTCGCACCGTGGGATTGGTTAATTTAGAGTCACGCCGGTGCAGAGAGGTTGCTTGCACGTTTCACCTTCCTAACACTTGGCAAGAATGCAGATACTCCTCAGGTAAAGATGACGTAACCGGTTTGCAGATTCGAACACGTGTCAGGCATGCACCTTCCGGCTGTCTGAGTCGGATCAGCAAATCATCATTGTTTTTATCGCATTCTTCTGATCGGATCTTATCTTCTTTTATTTCTTCAAGACACGTATATTTCGTCACACTACGTCATCTTTGTAACTTCTTAGTTTCCGGTTGACTCTATCATATAATAATCCGACTGGATATTCAAAACTCGTGATGTATTCCAGGTTCCAAAATTAATTTTACTTAATTTTTCTATCAATTTCTCCCTTTTTGATTATTTAGAATAAATATTCAAAACTTGTAGGTTGTGGCCGGTTTGAAAAATATGTTTAAATATCTGATGTTTTTCTGTTTAAGAGAAATTTCAAAACATGTTTTGATTTTTCAAGGGGTATTTAGTAAAATAGTTACTTTAAAGTATAGAAAAAAATGACTGAGTTCTGAAACAAAAACCAAACATAAATAAATTGTTCATAAGAAAGAGATAAGCTAAGGATTGGATGATCCCCCTTTTCGTTTTCTTTCTCCTTTCTCTTCCTTTCTTCCTCCTCTCTTGCCTTCCACTCCCTTTCTCTTCTTTCAGCGTCAATTTGTCATCCGGTAAATACACTTGAAATGCCGGGAGTTCGTTTGCCGAATCCAAAACCACCGCTTACCGGTCTGGGTGGGCGAGATGGTTGAGCAACAATCTTCCTGGAACTAGGAGTTGCGATTGAAAATTCGACTGCTTTCTTCTTTTGCCGGTTGAGTTGTTTAATATCCTCTTCTTCTTCGTCAAGAGGTTCTTTGTTTAGTCCGACCGGTTGAATTTCTCCTAGACTGCTTCGTTCCGCCAGCTTTATTACAGCCGCAACCGCTTTTTGTTTGTTCTTATTCCTTGTTTTCATAGAGTACGAGGGTTGAGCCGGTGTGGATTCTTGTAGAGCGGCTTTTACTTCCTCATTGCATTGTTTGGCCAACTCATGATCTTTGTCCTCAATTTCCTTCCTTAACCGTTCCCTCTCCTTTTCTTCGTCTTGAAGTTTCTTGGCAGTTTCGGCATTATAACTAATCTGCGCTTGAGTCTTGTTAACTTGTAATTTGGACAGCTCCTCAATCTGAGCTGCCATAGCCTGCATCATGTCGATCAAATGAGCTGTTGCGGTTTGAACGGATTCGGTGATCATTGACTTGATCGATGATTGAACAGTTTCGGCAATCTCTGAGTGAACTGATGCCAGGACGGTTTCAGTTAGGTTGGTTTCAACAGTTGCAATTTTCTCATCTGTAGCAATGCTGTGCTTGTGAAGACAAGAGATAATTGTGTCAACCACTACTCCCTTCACTTGCTCAAGTGCCGGAGCCTAATTAGTCTGTGGAGGGGCACTGTTCCGGTTTTCTGCTGTTTTGGAGGACTCTCCGGTAACAAAGAAGGGTTTGCTTTGATAGAGATCGGCATGAGTTAAGACGTGTTTGCACGCGTCCCTCCATTCTGCTTCGAGCCGGTCAACACTTTGAATGAGTTTATTACTCACCGTGTGAAACCGCTCAAACATTCTTGACTCCATTGGAGTTAGTGTTGCCCCTTCTGCCTCTCTCAAGGCATCTTCTACTACATGTAGCCGGGCGTATTCATGTATCGCCAAAGTTTTGGTGTATGCGGTTTGAATAACGTCGGTACCTGTTAGCTTGAGAGCCTCTTCTTCTAATTCCAACAGTTTCTTCCAGTGCTTGTTGCCGCTCATATCGGGGATCATGTCTGATAGCTTTGTTTCACAACGTAGCTTGACCCATAAGTGGTATGGTGAGGCCATCTTTTCAGCTTCTTTGTTCATGTCCAGAAGGAACTTCTGATACATTTCCTCCTCTTCTTCTGCTGAAATGGGGACCTCGGCTTCGGTTACAGTCTCATCTTGTGAACCGGTTTGCAATGCACTTTTTCCCTTTGCCGAAGAATCCTCAATTAGGACTTCTTTGCCTTTGCTAACCTGAGATGGACCTTCAGGTAAGATTGTTGAATCTACTGGCCCGTCTTGAGCCGATTGGAGCGTTGTTTCAGTTGGAACGGATTGGTTCCCCGCCGAGCTGGATGGTTCTTTTTCTTCAATATTTCCCTCCTGAGCCGGAGGGATGATGTTCTCAGTGTTGGCAGTTTCTTCGACCGGATGGGTTTCACTCTGACCGGGTATCTCAACCTGATCAGTTGGCTTAAGAAGACTTGTCACGTCGTCTTCGGTTTCATTAACAGTGTTTTGGACCGCGTCCACCATGACCTCTGAGGTCCTTAAACCTACGTCGGCCATTATTTCCTCCAGGTTTTTAATCGGGGACTTGGAGTTTTCAGAATGAATACTCACCTCTTCTGCCTCCTCCGATGTTGACTTAGTTTCTTGGCTCCCCGAGGGTTCGGTTTGCCTTGATGATGGAGAGGTGATTAGAATGGGATGGACTGTGTTGATGGGAATGGGCTGAAAGATGTTTGTGGTTCTCTTTGGTGAATGATCCAAGGAGAGAGTTTACTCAGAATCTACCGGTTTGTTGGAGCTCTTCTTCGCGGACATCTTCCTCCTTACATTTTTCTTCTGAGAGGCCTCGGCTTGAACCGCCTTCCCCTTAGGATCTCCTTGTTTCGAACTTTCACCAACTGGTGCGGACGAGCTGGTTCCTTTTGATGACTTTGTTCTGGAGGACATCGGCCTAGCCGCTTTGGCAGTCTTCTTTCTCATCTGCTCAGAGTTGAGAACGTTGGCGGATGGAAGCGGGAGACCTTCTCCAAGTTCCACATTAAGGAACTTAAGAATCTTCACTATTTTTGCATTGCATAGGCCTGAATCCGGCCATCCTTCTTCACTACCATCTCGCAAAATTGTCCGAATAGAACGGTTCCCCAATCGATCTTGTCACTACGGACAATCACCATCATCATCTTCATCTTTAGCTTGGTCAGGTTATCGAAGTTGCCCCCTCTACCCTAAAGTGATCTTGAGATTATGTTCAGGAGCCATTTGAACTCCGGCTTGAGTTTGTTCTTCCGACTTGAGTGAGTTACCAGATCCTTGTCTTCAGCCGATTTAACCAACCGGACCGCGTTGGATTCTGCGTCTGTCAAACTTGTTTTGAAGTCCAGCCCGGTATTTGGCAAACCGAGTGCTTCAGAAAAGATCTTCTCCGTGATGTTAACTGCTTTGCCGTTCACAGTGGTAGAGACCGTCCTCTTCGTTAGAGTCGTCGTCGCTAGGAACTCCATAACCTCCGTCGGGTGCACGATGAACGGACCAGACAGATACGTTTCTAATCCCGAATCCCTTAGCGATTGCAGCACGGCCTTGTTCTCTTCTGCAGCGTGTTCGTCGATGTCGCTGAAATCGACCTGCAACATGTATTGGAAGGGTGCTTTAACTAGATCCATGATGATTTTGTGAGTGAAGAAGATGAAGAACAACGATGATCGGAAATCAGAGAGATTTTAAGATTTTTAGAGAGAGAAAGCTTGTGCAAATAATGAACTGTTTTGAACTTATATAGGAGGCAGTTTTGAACGGTTGGAAGATGAACCGTCACTTGGTTATGATTTTGGCGCCAACTTTCCCTCCAAAAGTTACTGTAGTAACTTTCGGCGGTAAATGCGGAGAATACTATGGGCGGTAATTTTTGTGCGCGGTAAAACCGTGGGCGGTAAGTTTTTCGAACTTTTTCGGTTTTGTTTGAGATTTTGATTTACCGGAAATTTGTTAACCGGAAGTTTCGTTTAACATGGAGTCTTTTGTTTATTCAGATCAAAAACCGGAAAGAAAGATAATGTGAAGAACCAGAGACTTTAAAAATGGGAAATTTTATAGATGAGTCTGAAACATAGAATAATGAAGTGGTTTTCCGGTCGTACAACAAAATGACCAGAGAACCGGAAAATACAGATAGTTTAAAATAGATCGAGCCTATCCCCCTCGATCATTCTGTCAACCCAGTTGTCCACAGTGTTGTCGGGTGTCCGTTCTTCAATCCTTGCTATCCATCTATCTAACATGGATAGCGACAAGGTGTTGGCCGGTCCGACAGGAACACCAGGCCTGAGGTTGCGACGATGGTCCTCCAAGAATCGAGTGATTTGGGGAGCGAAACCGATCCTTCCCCTTGGAGCGGTGATAAGCTTCTTCAAGTTGTTGAAGAGGTAGGTAGCCCAGTTGATGGGCGATTTTCGGACGATGGCAATCATGATGTCGAAAGCCTCCCGGTTATAGTTCTGGTTAGGCATTCGGCCCATGATAGACCGCTGAACCAAGTCGTGAGAGACTTGGTATTGAGGAGCAAGGTTATCCTTCTCTCCATGGTCGGCGACCGGTTCGATGGAGGAGGAGAAGATATAGGCATAGTCTTCTTTAGCCGGAAAGAACGGCGTTGGGAAGTCTGAGAATCCTTCGGTTGGAAGGTCGAAGAACATAGCAAAGTGTTCTTCGGTAAGCCGAAGAAATTTCCCGTTAATGACAGCCCTTATGCTACCATCATTAAGGATATGCCCGTTGTTGAAGAATTCGTACACCTCCTCTTCGAGGATGGTGTCTAAACCTTCAAGAAATTCTTGTAATCCCGATTCTACGATCGGTTGGAATATGCTTTCGTGAAACCGGACATTTCTCATTTCTTGGAAGTTAACAATGATTGTGTTGCGTAGTTCGACATTCATTTTTTGGAGAGGAATGAAATTGAGAATCGAACATAATTTTTGAACTTTCAAACTCAGAGAGAGAGAGAAGTATTGGAAGTGTGTTGAAGAGGAAGGATTAGGTCCCTTTTTATAGCGTGAGCGGTTGAGGGCATTAAATGAGAATATTTTGAAAAATCAGACCGTTTATGTATGGTCATAAATGCCTTGTCAATTTTTCAAGAAGATAAGGTATGTCTGGTCTAATCGGATCAAGCATGCTTCTTGGAGAGCGAATATTTCTGTTTCCAAGACTGATTTGATTTGGTCTGATACGACGCATTTAATGTTGGTTATTTTCTTTAGGATTTCTTTGATTTTTGATCGAAAAAGGAAAGAAATGTTTTTCATTAATGAGGAAGTGCCAAACCGGTAGTACAACAAAATTACCGGTTTGGAGAATGGGACAAGAAATGATAAAAGTTTAAACATTTGATGAACCGGCAGCTTGATTCCTCTTGGCTTTGGCTGCTTCCCACCGGTCGATCAGCTCTTGGATTCTCTCCTTCGTTAGCACGTGCTTTGGATGGAGAGTGACGAAAGGTCCAGAGTGAATATCCAGACTAGCACAAAAACCGCTTAGCTGAGGAGCATAACCGGTTTTGTTTGAAAGAATCATCTTCTTCAGATTGCAACCGTAACAGCAATCATCATCTCGAAAAGCCTTTGGGTTTAGTAGTAGCTCTTCTCTCTTCCCAGAACGGACTTTCCCAGAATCTCACAAAGAAGTTGGTACTTGTGAGATAGTTGTCTTTTAGCACCCCAGGGTCTAACCGGGATGTCAGAGTTAGAGAACCGATGACACATTTCCTCAATGGTCACCGGGGAGTATGTAAGGTCGGTTACCCCTTTAGTGGGTAAACCGTAGTATTCAGCGAAATCCGTCTCGCTGAATAGAAAGGACTGACCATAGACTCGTGCAAAGATTATGTCTCGATGCACTTCTTTTGCAGTCCGGAAGAATTCATCGACTACAAGGTAGTCGAGAATGAATCTGTTTTCCAGAAATCCTCTTAGTCCGCTTCTTTCAACGGCTAAGAACATTTCTTTGACCTCATGATCTTCGTATTGATTAATAGAGTTGAAGTTAGCTAAGAGAATTTTCTTTTCTAGTGGGTTGGAGTTCATGATCTCGAGATAGTTTGAGCTCAAGATAGTTTTTGTGAATAGTAAATTTTGTGAAGAGTTGTGAGGTTTTGAGGGAGGTTTATATAGCCAGGGGTTCGGCTAGATCAATAGGTTAAGCATGCTTAGTGATGTCATCAATTATTTAATAGGCTTTAACTTGTTGAAGTGTATAATGTTTATTTCCAATGCAAAGTTAATTATTACTAGGATATTCATGATGACAAAAATCTATTGACAAGATGTGAGTCTCCCTCTCTTGATGATGTACACATGTCGTCATCTCGATTGAGGTAAACTATTTTATTAATTATAGGCTTCATTTCTCAAGGTATGCATGAAAACGCGGTTATCCATCTCAAGTTAACCGGAAAAGTTCAATCTATCGAAACCAGAGTGTATTTATACTAATCGGTTTTCCATGACCGGTTTTAGTTGGATATTTTATTCCGATGTGAAGAAATGTTGAATCATATCAACATTTGTTCAGCTTTGGATTATGTATATCCACTTCTACCAGGTCATTTCAACCGCCTAGTAAATATTCATGTGGTTCGATATTATGAAGTGATCAGGCATAACCGGAGACTTCCTCCCAGTTAGCATCCTTGAATTTTCAATGGCCTATTTGAATATGGTTTGAGAAGCGAGAGCTTCTCCCTGAACACATATCCCGGTTTTTCATAATTATGTATGTAAGTAGTATGTATGATCATGGTATAAGTTTCTTAACATCAGTAATTCCTAGAATATTTCTGAAATGAGAAAACTTAGCTTTCTGCAGCGGTTTGGTGAAAATGTCTGCTATTTGTTGCTCAGTTGAGACATATTCCAACCGGATGTGTTTCTCCTGAACATGCTCCCGGATGAAATGGTGTCTTATATCAATATGCTTCGTTCTTGAGTGCAACACCGGATTGTATGTAATCGCTATCGCGTTGGTGTTGTCACAAAATATTGGTGATTCCTCAGCTACTACGCCAAAGTCCCTTATTTGTTGTTGGATCCAAAGGAGTTGTGCACAGAAGCTTCCAGCTGCTATATACTCTGCCTCTGCGGTTGACGTTGCAACTGAAGTCTGTTTCTTGCTGCTCCAAGTAACGAGCCGGTCACACAGGAATTGGCAGGTTCCACTTGGACTCTTTCTATTGATTTTGCATCCTGCGTAATCCGCGTCTGAGTAGCTTATGAGATTGAAACTTGAGTCTTTTGGATACCAAAGTCCCACGTCTTGAGTTCCCTTCAGATATTTCAATATTCTTTTAGCCGCAATGTAATGTGATTGCTTTGGATTGGCTTGGAATCTCCCGCATACTCCAACCGCAAACAAGATGTCCGGTCGGCTGACTGTTAGGTAGAGCAGGGATCTAATCATTCTCCGATATGATGTGATGTCAACGGCTTGACCATCCTCATCTTTGTCTAACTTTACGGAAGGACTCATTGGTGTAGCCGGCTCGGCGCATGTATCCATTCCAAACTTCTTCAGTAGTTCGGCTGTGTACTTTGGTTGGTTTATGAACGTTCCGGCTTCAATCTGCTTAACCTGAAGTCCTAGGAAGAAACTCAGTTCTCCCATCATACTCATTTGAAATTTGTCAGTCATCATTTTTGAGAATTTATCACATAGTTTTGGATCGGTTGATCCAAAAATAATATCATCAACATATATTTGAACAAGTAATATGTGTTCATTTTTCTCAAATTTGAAAAGTGTTTTATCGACTGAACATATTGTAAACTTGTGATCAAATAAGAATTGTGTTAACGTATCGTACCAGGCTCTTGGAGCTTGTTTCAAACCGTAAAGGGCCTTGTTCAGCCGGTAAACATGATTTTCGTGTTCTGGATTTTTGAAACCTAGAGGTTGATTAACATACACCTCCTCATTTACCTTACCGTTTAGAAAAGCGCTTTTAACATCCATTTGAAAAACTTTGAAATTTTTGAAAACTACATATGCTAAAAATATTTTAATGACCTCAAGTCTAGCTACAAGGGCAAATGATTCTTCAAAATCAACGCTTTCTTCCTGTTTGTAGCCTTGAGCCACTAACTGGGCTTTGTTCCTCGTAACTAAACCGTCTTCATTGAGTTTATTTCTGAATACCCATCGTGTTCCTATAACCGGATTATTTTACGGTCTAGGAACTAGGTACCAGACTTTATTTCTCTCAAACTCGTTTAATTCCTCTTGCATTGCTAGGATCCAATCGGGATCTGACAATGCTTCATCCATATTTTTCGGCTCAATTTGTGATATGAAAGCGGAGTTTTCATAGTGTTCCAAATTTTGTTGCATAGTTCGGACGAGTGAGGATATGTTACCTATTACTAGTTCAAGAGGATGATTTTTGTTCATTCTGAGGATGATTTCGGTTGGCTGGTCAAGGTTAGACTGATCGGTAGGCTGAACAGAGTCGAAACTGAAGAGTCAACTTTTTGCGGTAAAGCAGCTTGAGCAGGCTGAGGTTCAGCATCAACCGCTTGGTCATTGACAAATCGTCTAAAAACCGGAACCTCATCTTCATCATCAGAATAGATATTGAAGTTTTCCATTTTGTTGTGAAGGTCGAAGGGTAGAGCAGTGTTTCGTTCAACCGATTCATCAAAAACAACGTAGGCTGTTTCTTCAACTCTTAAAGTCCTAGTATTATATATCCTATAAGCTTTACTTACAGCTGAATATCCCAATATTATTCCCTCATCGGATTTAGCATAAAAAACGGTCAAATAATTTTTTCCGTTGTTGTGAACAAAATATTTACTACCAAAGATTCGAAAATACCGTATGTTTGGAATTCGATCATAGTATATTTCAAAGGAGTTTTGGAAAAACGTTTAGTTATTAAAGATCGGTTTTGTGTGTAACATGCGGTATTAATAGCCTCAGCCCAAAACTTTTGAGCAATACCCGAATCGGCTATCATTGACCTTGCAGCTTCCTTGAGAGTTCGGTTTCTTCTCTCAGCCAGGCCGTTTTGTTGAGGAGTTCTAGCACTAGACAACTCGTGTCTAATACCGGAATCATCAAGAAAAGTAGTTAATCTGCTATTTATAAACTCAGTTCCTCTATCACTTCTGATTTTGTTTACTCGAATAGATTTCTCATTTTGTATTCTCAAAATCAATTTGATCAGGTTTGGAGTTGCTTGTTTTTTAGAGGCTAGAAATGTTACCCAAGTAAACTTAGAATAGTCATCAATAACTACCATAGTGTAATGCATGCCTCCTAGACTGGTTACTCTAACCGGACCAAACAGATCCATATGCAAAAGTTCTAAACACCGTTTAGATTGATAATTTCCTTTACTTTTGAAAGATGACTTTATTTGTTTACCCATTTGACATGCAGCGCATACTTTATCTTTTGAGAATTTAACATTTGGAAAACCGTGAACTAATTCCTTAGAGCATATAAAGTTAATTGTTTTGAAATTCAAATGGTTTAGCCGTTTATGCCAAAGCCAGTTTGGATCATTTCCATCTATCATGCATACAGGTTTTTCAAAATCAGTTTTCCAATCAACTTTGTAAATATTTCCCATTCGGTTACCGGTTAAAAGAATATCCGTTAGATAAAATTAGACCGGTTCACAAAACCTAACATAAATAAACCTTTCATGCAGGAACAAGGAACCGGACCGGTCAAACAAATAAACCAGTTAAGAAGATTCACCGGTCAAGACAGTAAACCGACCAGGAACATTCGAAACATGACCGCACAAAGAAAGGATCGGCTAGAACTAAGAACCGGAAACACCAGACAGCCGATCAGCTAGAAAGCAAAGGAATAACCGGAAGCTGTCCGGTTAAACCAATCACACCGGAAGCCATTCGGTTAAGTCAAATGACCGACCAGCATAAGAAGATACTTCGGGTATCTATTGAGTATGATACCAAAGGAACAGACTGAACATTTCCATATTCATACAAGTCTGAGGAAAGTCTGCAGGGCGCAGAAGGCAGTCCTACAGGATCTTTCCACTTTCAGGATAAATCAGAGGCAATCTTCCAAGTACAGACAACTGTCTGACCAACAGTTACAATATTGAGTAAAAGACAAACCTAGCAGGCTTGTCTTACACACCGGAAGAACAGACTGTAAAGTCTGTAGAGTTGACCGCCAGGTCTGAAAAGATGACCGCAGAGTCTGAATCACTACACCTCTGCTCAGCCAATCAGATTCAAGGAAGTGAAATATGACCGTTGGCATATTACACCTATAAAAGGAGCAGCTGAAGAAGAGTAAATGTGGGACACAAGCGATATAGCGAGCATTTAATTTACAAGTTAAAACAGTGTGTTCTATCTCTAGAGAAAGCCTAAGTGCTAAAGTTGAAGTGTGTATTTTACAATTTCGGTGTAAATTGTAAGGGTGTTATCGAGCAGAAAATAAGTCTCGATCGGATTGTATTTGTATTCCTTAGTGAATATCCTTCTCGCAGTTTCGAGAGGAAGGGGTGACGTAGGAGTTTTATCTCCGAACATCCATAAAAATCTGTCTTGTTATTTCCTTTCTGTCGGTTCTATTTTCTAACCGACCTGTACTAACTTACCGACACCGCTCAAACCTACTTGACTCTATCCAAACCGAATCACCAGGTTACAAAAACCGACCCATCAATTTTTAAACCTATATCATCCAAAACCGGTTGGTTCTGCCTATCAATACAAGTGTGCTGCTTCAACCTGAAACAAACCTCTTCCGCGCTTGAACCTAGTTCAAGGGTTTGTGACAGTTTGTGTAGTATTGAAACCCCGGTGTTAATCTCTAACCGGATTAATCACCACCCTTTGAGTAAAACCCGCTAACCGGTCCAACCCCGGTCCTCCAGCGACGACCTAGATCCTAACAATATCATTTTGATGATTCTTAACTAAACATGCATTCTTATGAAATTCAACTTTATAACCTACATCGCACATTTGACTTATACTTTTACAATTTACACCGAAATTGTAAAATACACACACTTCAACTTTAGCACTTAGGCTTTCTCTAGAGATAGAACACATTGTTTTCACTTATAAATTAAATGCTCTTAGAATCTCTTGTTGTCCCTCATTTACTCTTCTTCAACTGCCCTTTTATAGGTGAAATATGCCAACGGTCATATTTCACTTCATTGAATTTGATTGGCTGAGCAGAGGTTCAGAGGTTCAGTGATTCAGTGATTCAGAGCCTGCGGTTTTCTTTTCAGACCTGACGGTCAATCTCAGACCTGGCGGTCAATCTCAGACTTGGCAGTCTGTTTTTCCGGTGTGTAAGACAAACCTGCTAGGTTTGTCTTTTACTCAATGTGGACACTGTCTGTTAAACAGTTGTTTGTACTTGGAAGATCTCCTTTCTGACTTATCCCGAAGTGGAAAGATCCTGTAGGACTGTCTTCTGCAGCATGCAGACTTTCTTCAGACTTGTATGGATATGGAAGTGTTCAGTCTGTTCCTTTGGTATCATTCTCAACAGATACCCAAATTGTCTTCTTGTAGTTGTCGGTCATTTGGCTTGACCGAATGGCTTCCGGTGTAAGTGGTTTAACCGGACATCTTCCGGTTATTCCTCTGTCTTGTGGCTGATCGGCTGTCTGATGTTTCCGGTTTGAAGCTTTGGCCGATCCTTTCTTTATGCGGTCATGTTCCAAGTGTTCCTGGTCGGTTTAATAGCTTGACCGGCTAGTCTTCTTTGCCGGTTCTTTTGTTTGACCGGTCCGGTTCCTTGTTCCTGCATGGAAGGTTTATTTAAGTTAGGTTATGTGAACCAGTCTAATTTTATCTAACAATTTCTCCCTTTTTGATTATTTTATTTAAAATTATCAAAACCATGTAAGTTTGCAAACGTAGGCCGGTTCTTTCTTTGACCGGATTTTTTGAAACTGACTTGGGAGAATTTTTCGAAAAATTTTGGAAAAATTTTGAGAAAAATTTTGGAAAAGTCTTATCTATTTATCTTATCAATTTCTCCATTTTTGATTATTTTATTTAAAATTATCAAAACCATGTAGAAATGCAAGTGTAGGCCGGTTTCAAAAATAACTTTATATATATAGATAGATAACCGAAAATGAAAATGTTATATAGAAATACTAAGATAAGCATAGTTAAAAGAAAGAGAGCCCCTATTCTGAGTCCGAGAAGTCGTAGCTGGCCATCAAATCCTTGTTCCGTTTTCTCTTAACCGGTTGCGGTTGTCTGGCCGATTCGGGGACTCGTTGTCTTGTAGTCCGCCACTGTAGATGCTCTTCATCTTCTTCTTCGGCGTGAGTAGCCTGATCCGGTAGACTCTCAATAACCGTGTCAGTGACTTCATTCAGCAGCTCGACCACTTGAGCCTTCTTTGATGATTCCCTTTTTCGTTTTGCCGGAACCGAAGAGGAAGGGACCTCCTTTTTCTTTTTGTTAGCGGCTGCAAAACCTTCGAGCCATTGTCTTTCCCTATCTAATCGCTCTGCATCCTTCGCAGCTTGAGCGGCTACTGATTTTGCAAGTCCCGGAAACTTAGCCGCTGTCCTTCATTCTCGTTCGGCTCTTTCTTCTTCGGTGAGTTGCGGTGGCTCCTTTGCTAGCCTGGCTTCTTCGTCCATCGCATCCTGGACTTTCTTAGCCGCTTGGGCATTTGCCTCCACAACCGCTGCATCCGCACTCAACTTGGCCTTGAGTAATTCATCAACTTGTGCGCTTAGCGCCTTGAGGTCGGCCTCGAGTTTGTCGTTGCGGTCTTCAAGACCCGCATTCTTCTTTTCCAGTTCCGAAGCCTTGCCGACCAGATCCTCAGTGACGTCTCTTAGCTTTTGTTCGGTCTCTCTTTTAAACTGATCGAACTCATTCTTTATTTCTAAGTTGTCTTCTTCCAAGGCCTTAGTTCGCCTAAGATGGTTGTCGCGCAAAACCACTTCGTCCCGGTAGTCAGCGTCGATTTGAGAGAACCGGTTATCTGTCATTACGAGCTTATTCCTCGTATTGTTGGCGAACCGGAGTGCCATGCTCACGGTTTTCTGCATCCTTTCGTCTAACGGGTGAACCGTTGAGTCTGCAAATTCTTGGAGAAGGCTCTTGACCCATTCCTTTGTAATGCCCGGTTCGGAGACTCCAAGTTGTTCATGTGGAGGTTGCCCGGTGAGAGGAGGCTCCGCCCTTTCATCGCTATCGTTTATCACCGGGTTCCCTCGAGGAGGTGTAGCACCATGAAGTAAACCCTCATCGGTCTGATGGGCTGGAGAGTGCGGTATCTGTCGCTGACTGCACGCCACCTCCAGCCGCTCTATTTCTTCGACGAGTTCCCCTCTTGCTTTCTCAAGTCTCTCTAACACCAAGGGCGTTAAGGTATCCTCCGTTGTTACCTCTTCGTACCGTTCCTTGATCTTCTGGATCCGCACAGCCAGCTTCTGTAACTGGGCTCGCGGTCTTAAGATGGAGGTTCGGCCCAAAGCATCGTGAATGTTTTCCGCGTTTGTGAGGCACATGACTGCGTCCTCTACATCCTTCATTCGTTTGAAGCATTCTTCGTCGGTGAAGCCCGGTAAGATGTGTTTAAAAAGTCTGGTGAACCGGTACTCGTGCCATTCCCGGTATATTTCGCCAACCTTATCAGCTCGTCGTTCAATAACCTCCAGGATTTGGCGTGCTATATTATCGGCCTTTGTCTGGTCGTCCTCCTCCTCCCCTCTTCACTACTTTCTTCACCGCCCTCAGCGGTCTTAGGATTTGCGCCCGTACCGGTATTGTCGGGACTTGGGCCCGAATGCTCTTCATCATCCGGTCTTTCTTCATCGGAGTTCTCAGATTCGGTTCGTTCAGATGTGGAAGCCGACTCTTCCTCCTCTGTTTGTGGTGGCGGTTATGAGAATACTATCTTTTCTTTGCCCTTAATTCCGGCTTTTTCTTTCGCCGGGGCTGATTTCTTTGCGGATGTCTTCTTTCGGCCCCCTATGGAACCGGTGGCCGGCTGCTTCCTTTGTAGGAATTGTTTGGATCTAATCAGCCTTCTTGTTGGGATGATGACATCGGGACCGATGTTGATGTTATGGTGAAGCAGGATTTTACCGAGAGGGACGACGTATCCCCATGACCGGGTTGAATCCGGTTTCACCATTTCTTTCAAATTGTTGAACACTTCCTTTGCCCAGTTCACCTTTATGCCCTCTATTAGGCCGACTAGCATTCCGATTTTGGCATTGGTGAGGCTGCTGTAGTTTCCTCCTCTTGCTTGAACCGCCTTTGTGAAGATATCACAAATCGGTATGTACTCCGGTCGTAGTGTCGCTTTGTTACCAGATACTTTTATCGGTTCTTTAGTGGCTGAGAGTATCTGGCAAGCTGCTTCGAACGTTGTCAGTTCTATATCCGCTGATGCATCCTGACCGTCCGTTGGGAGGCGTAAGCTCTCTGCAATCGATTCTTCGGTGAGTTCGAATGCAGTACCGCTGACAGTCGCGGTGATCTTTTCGTCAGAAAGAGTTGCGGTTTTGAAGAACTCTTCAACCGCCTCTCTATATACAATATGAGGACCGCCGAGGAAGTACTCAAGTCCGGCCTTGGAGACCCGGTCAATAACTCCTATTGCTGCAGGCGTTCCCTTCTGTCGGATTTCCTCGAAATCCACCTGAGTCATGTGTTTGAACAAAACCGAGTTGCGCCCCATCTTAGAGAGTTTGAAGAATACCAGAGCAGATAACCGCTTAAGAGAGTTTGAGAGCTTAGAGAGAGAAAGTTGTTTCGCGTTTGAATGAAATAAATTGGCCGAGAGCCCCTTTTATAAGTGCGGTTTGGTAACCCAACCGTCCCATCAACAATTGGCGGGAGTTTTCCCTCCAAGCCGAAAGGGCGGCAAACCGTGGGCGGGAATCCTTGGGCGGTAATCGAAGAGGCGCCAAACAGTGGGCGGTAAACCAGGAGCGGGAGATTTGGGCGGGAGATTTCCCTCCAAAATTTTTCTTTCGTCCTTGATGACGCACTCTCCTTTTGAAACCGATTGATACTGCGGTTTTTCGAAAGTTAACCGATTATTTTGAGTGAGCGGGATTTTGCAATCTTTTCGAGTTAGTCGGTTTTTCTTTGAGACCGGATAGGAGTTCGGTTATTTTGACAATGTTAACCGGTTACTTAGATAGATATTCAAAATATTCAGATGACCCGGTCATTTAAACATAAATAGATGTGTATTGAAGAGACATTACATAAAAGAAACCGAAAGATATATCGGTGTGAATCAGACATACATAAGATGTAAAAAGACAAATTATGTAATAACCATTTTAGAGAACTTTTCCTCCACTGCATCCACGTCAAGGATGTTCGAAGGGGATGCCGGTGTGCCCGGTCCGAACTCAGGCCAGTACTTGAGAATCAGCTTACTTATGTGAGGGGCATAACCGAGACCTTTCTTGGTTAGCACCATGTGTTTCAGATTTTGGAAGATGACCGCGGACCAGTTGATGGTTGTTTTGTTAACGATGTGGTTCATGATGTGTGTATGTGTTCTTAGAGTACCGCTGATTTGGAGATTGACAAAGGATAGACCGGGTCACAATCTCAAAAAGGAGTTGAGTGTGACGAGCGAGGCGGGTTTTTAACCCATAGTTTTCCACCGGAACAATGGTTCTAGAGAAGAGTAGTGCGTGATAATACGCCTCACTTCCCTCCAGAATCGGAATGTCAGAAAACCCTTCTGTGGGCAAGTTGAACATGGAGGCAAATTCGGCTTCATCAAGCCAGAAAGTGTGGTCTCTCACCGTAGAGACGATGTAGTTGCCCCTGATGCAAGCGCTTTTGAAGAAGGCCTTAACATCCTCAATCAGTATGGGACCGGATTCTTCGAGAAAGGTTCGAAGGCCGGTGACTATGAGAGATTGAAACATGATTTCCTTTCCATGATTTCCGTCCCACTCTCCCATACATGATTCGAAATCGACGCTCAAAAAGTTTCCTAGAGTTCTGCTTGGCATGATTCTAAACTTTGATAGTAGATAGAGAGGGAGTTCAAGATTTGAGGTGTGTTGATTTGATTAGGAAAGCTCTCTTTATATAGATCCGATTTTGGAGGGAAAGTGTTGGCATTGAATGTCAGTTTTGTCTCATTGGGGAAGAGAATCTTTATGTTTCCAAGGTGCATTGGGAATAGGCTGATTGCGGAGCCCGAGGTAGGTGTTAGTTGAGAAGTAACCAAGTTAGTTGGATATTGATTACTTGTGTTAGTTGGGAGTTACCTCATTAATTAAAGATTCCTTTTTCATTAGATGAAACCGATGGAAACATTAGATGAGATCAAAGAAGAACATAGAGAAAACCGAAGGGAATGTAAATAAAGCCGAAGAAAACATTGATAAAGTCGGAACGATCATGAGTAGGTTGAATAGAGATACACCCGGTACGTGAAACAAAATGACCGGGTGCAGGAAGGAGTGACTCAGTGTGCGTGGGAGTTGACGACACCTGTAGGGTTGTTGCGGCGGTTCCTCCTCCTCCAAGCCCTCTCAAACTGCTCATAGAAGGAGTCAGTTACCTCTTTGGTCAGCACTTGGGCTTGGTTCAGACCTTCGCCCGGACAAGTCGGAACACCAAGCTCCATAAGAAGGCAGCTTAGTTGGGGGATGAGGCCGACTGATCGGATGCCAACCATTCAGATGAGGATGTCGAACAAGACCCTAGACCAGTTCACCGGTGTACCGGTGGTGATCGCCGCCATCATATTGAAGGTCGCCGTACAGTAGGTGTTAGTGACATCTCTTCCGAAGATGCTCCTACCGATCACATCGTTGAGGAGCTGATATTCAGCTCTCAAGTGTGATTTAGTACCGTGATCCTCAACCGGTTCATCAGACCGTGCAAGGGTGAGGGAGATCTCGGCCTTTATGTTGCCGGAACATCGAGATCTGTCAACCCTTGCTTTGGCAGGCTAAAGCACCGCGCAAAGTCTTTCTCGGTGAAGTCGAAAATGATACCTCCCACCTTAGATTTGATGTGAGTTTCGAAGTGGGGGGTCCCCCTGAACACCCTAGCGTTATAGAAAAATTCTAGTATTGATTCAGGATAGATGGTGTGCTTGTCGTCCAGGAAGTACCGAAGGCCGGTATCTTCCAGGGATTTGATCATCTTATACACCTCATAGTGCTCTGTGTGCTTGAACAGGATTGAAAATCAACTTGAAGGATGTTGGGAAACTGAGACATTTTTGCCTTAGTGAGAGAGTGATCTTTTGTCTTGTGAGTGTTTTTTGTTAATGTTTGTTTCTCTTAAATACTAGTTGGGGGAGTATCATATTGTCCAAGTATTACAGAAGATGATATCTATTAACTGCAGGATAAAAGGTATTGCATGAAATAAGTATGTTTGCAGTCTAGGGTGTTGGTCATAGACCTGGACTATGAAAGATATCATCAGATCTTCACGTCTTTTTAGGTGCGACCATTTTACTTTGAAAAGGCAATGTTTCAGAACAGATATCTTTAAACGCTGGTAGTTATTCCACTTTTGTTTGAATTTCAAATAATCTAAGATAACCTATTTCCGAACTGGTTAGCTATCAGTTGTTCATCCCGATGCGGTTATTTGGTGCATGCACCAAGTAGCCAGTCGGTTTACTTTATCTGATAAGCTGGGCGGTTCTTCCATAGGTACCTTGAGGATTTGAAGTCCAACAGTTTAGGAGGAACTACCGGTTTTATCTGTCCGAACCGGTTTCCCTTTAAGCATCCTTAGGAAGGATCTGACTAATGTCGGTTAAACCGAGAGTGAGTCTGAATTGAGAGAACTTAGCTTCTTGTAGAGGCTTGGTGAAGATATCGGCTACTTGTTGATCAGTCGGTACGTATTCCAGCGGATATGCTTCAGCGTGACATGTTCCCGGATGAAGTGGTGCCTTATGTCAATATGCTTGGTTCTGGAGTGGAGAACCGGGTTGTACGTGATTGCTATGGCACTCGTATTGTCACAGAAGATCGGGGACTCTTCTGCTGTGACACCGAAGTCCTTCAGCTGTTGTTGGATCCAAAGAAGTTGTGAACAACAGCTTCCGGCCGCCAGGTATTCAGCTTCTGCAGTGGATGTGGCCACCGATGTCTGTTTCTTGCTATGCCATGACACAAGTCGGTCACCTAGGAACTGACATGTTCCGCTGGTGCTTTTCTGTCAATCTTACAACCTGTATAGTCTTCATCTAAATAACTCGTTAGATTAAAGGACGAGTCCTTTGGATACCACAGGCCGACATCAGGTGTCCCCTTTAGGTACTTCAATATTCTCTTTGCGGCTGTGTAGTGGGATTGTTTAGGATTTGCTTGAAATCTCCCACACACACCGACTGCAAATAGAATATCCGGTCTACTCGCTGTCAGGTATAGGAGAGAACCGATGATGCCCCGGTAAGCGATCTGATCTACCGATTGACCCTCATCATCCTTGTCCAATTTAACCGATGAGCTCATTGGAGTAGCCGCTGAGGAGCATGTGTCCATTCCAAACTTCTTTAGAAGCTCCTTGGTGTACTTAGGTTGGCTTATGAACGTTCCCTCTTTGAGTTGTTTAACCTGAAGACCTAGGAAGAAACTTAATTCTCCCATCATACTCATTTCAAACTTGTTAGTCATCATTTTTGAAAATTTATCACATAGTTTAGGATCGGTTGAACCGAAGATGATATCATCTACATAGATTTGAACAAGTGGGATATGTTCCTTCTTTTCAAATTTAAACAACGTTTTATCCACCTAACCGATGGTGAAGTCATGTTGTAACAGAAATGCGGTTCATGTATCATACCAGGCTCTAGGTGCTTGCTTTAGACCGTATAAAGCTTTGTTTAACCGGTATACATGTTTGGAAACTCAGCACTTTTGAAACCGGGTGGTTGTTCAACATACACCTCCTCACGGAGGTCACCGTTCAAGAATGCACTTTTAACATCCATTTGAAAAACCTTAAAGTTTTTGAAAGCAACAAAGGCTAGAAAGATTCTAATGGCTTCAATCCTAGCTACAGGGGCAAATGATTCTTCAAAATCAATGCCTTCTTCTTGTTTGTAACCTTGTGCCACTAATATGGCTTTGTTCCTCGTGACCAAACCGTCCTCATTGAGTTTGTTTCTAAATACCCATCTTGTTCCTATGACCGGTTGATCTTTTGGTCTAGCGACTAGGTACCAGACTTTACTACTCTCGAACTGGTTTAGTTCTTCTTGCATTCCCAAGATCCAATCCGGATCTGACAATGCTTCATCTATTCTTTTCGGCTCAATCTGGGATATAAAGGCGGAATTAAAGTATTCCTCCAGAAGTTGATGCCTAGTTCAAACAGGTTCTGAAGGGTCACCTATAATTTGCTCAGGAGGATGTTTAGTGTTTCTTCTGAGGTTCAGTTCAGAGATGTCTACCAAATCACCGTTCTCTTGATCAAGGCTAGACATATCGGTAGGCTGAACAGGATTGTCAGACCGACCGACTTCCTCGGATTGGACCGAAGTGTCATCTTCCTGTTGTGGAACAGCTTGATCAGGCTGGGTTTCAATGTTACCCATTTGGTCATGGACAAACCGCCTGAAAACCGGAGTTTCGTCTTCACTATCAGAATGGATATTATTGTTTTCCAATCTGTTGTGTAGATCAAAGCATGAAGCAGTATTACTTTCAACCGATTCATCGAAAACAACGTGAAGTGTTTCCTCCATGGTTGAAGTTCTATTATTATACACTCTATATGCTTTACTCACTGCTGAGTAACCTAGCATGATCCCAGTATCGGTTTTTGCATCAAAAATAGAGAGTTGAGTTTTACCATTTATATGTATATAGCATTTACAACCGAAAATCTTGAGGTACTTAAGTTTGGGAACCCTGTTAAAATAAACCTCATACGGTGTTTTGTTATGAAACTTGTTAATCAGAGACCGATTTTGTGTATAACATGCAGTGTTGATAGCCTCAGACCAAAATTTTTGAGCAATGCCCGAATCGGCTATCATGGACCGTGCGGCTTCCTTGAGAGTCTAGTTTCTTCTCTCGGCCAGGCCATTTTGTTGAGGAGTCCTAGCACTAGACAACTCGTGTCTAATACCGGATTCATCAAGATATGCGGTTAAGGTACTATTTGTAAATTCGGTACATCTATCACTTCTAATGCTATTAATGCGAGTTGATTTTTCATTTTGCAAATGTTTAAGCAGTGTAATCAAGTTTGATGCGGTTTCACGTTTAGATGGTAAAAATATTACCCATGTGAATCTAAAATAATCATCAATAACTACCATGGTGTAGAGCATACCTCCTAGACTAACGACCTAAATCGGTCCAAATAAGTCCATATGAAGGAGATCTAAGCATCGGCTAGATTGGATATTTCCTTTACTCTTAAAGGTTGACCTAGTTTGTTTACCCATTTGACATGCTGAACAAACCTTATCCTGGTTAAATACTATGTCATGAATACCTTCAACTAGCTTTTTACCGCGAATGTAGTTTAAGGTTTTCATGTTTAGATGGTTTAGTCTCTTATGCCATAACCAGGTTTGATCAGTCTTAGCTATCATGCATATGGGGTATTCTACCTTAGTTTTCCAGTCTACCTTGTAAATATTACCTAACCTATTTCCGGTTAGCAGTATAATACCCTGAGAGTTCTTAACTAAGCATGCATGTTTAAGGAATTCTATTGTGTATCCAGCATCACACATCTGACTAATGCTTAACATGTTAAAACATAGGTTTTCAACCAGAAGTACGTTATCAATAGTTAAATTACCATGGACAATCTTACCCTTGCCCACAGTTCTACCTTTTGAGTTGTCACCGAAGGTGATTAGAGCACCGGTTTCTATTCTGATGTCGATTAGCAGGTTGTTGTTCCCGGTCATATGCCTGGAGCAACCACTATCCAGGTACCATTCAGAATTTCCTAGCCGTTTCATTATATCCTGCAAAATGTACATATTTACAACTATTTGGTACCCACATTCACTTGGGTCCACATGCAATTAGTCCCTTGGGTACCCAAACCTTGACAAACCGGACGACCTTCTTTGTTAGGTTTTAACCACCCTTTTTGCACTCGGTCTTGGATATCTCGGTTTTTCTACAAAGGTCTTAAATGATGGTGATCTTTGGTTTGACCTATGCGGTTCAGAATTGGCTTTCATATATTTGAGAATTTCGGCTTTTCTTTTCTCAGGGTCAAGCCATTTCTCAGAGTCTGTTGGACCAACATAGTCGTATTTTAGCTTTTCTTCCCTATAGTATGCGGTCAACTCTTCTTCAGCGGTCAAGGAGCTTTTAAGGAATCTTATAAGAGGGAGGTTATTTCTTGTAAACCTTACTTTCTCTACGGGTTTTTGGTCTTTGGAGCTATCCTCTGTGTATCCTAGGCCGAACTTGCAACGGAGATGTCTGTAATGACTACACATTTTCTTTACTATATCACTAGATCTCTTATATGCAGCCATCTTATATTGGAGTCGGGCATTTTCTTCTTCGGTTAGTTCTCTATCTGGTACACTAGACTGTTCGGTCCTAATTGGTGGTTCAGGTTCTAACTCGGTTTCTGAGGTAGATGTTTCCTCAGGTTTTATGATTTCTGATTTGGTTATAATGGGTACTTCTTGTTCTGTCAGAATGGGTACTATAGGATCGGTTCTAATGTTGAGGTGCTTAGGTAGCATGGCTAGTAGGTTCTTATACTCTTCTACCATGTCATTCAATGCATTATATAACTCATCTTTAGTAAATTCTTCACAGGGAGAGTCAAATACATGTTCTTCATTTGCCATGAGACATGTGAGTTCATCATCACTGTCACTGTGAGCCCATAGACTTCCTCCATCATCGGCTATCAGTGCTTTCGGTACCTCACTTCCTTCACCGGTTTGTTGATAATTGTTTCGGTTATCTTGGTTATCCGGTTTCCGGGTATCCCTCCTCAGTTTCCTGCATTCCCACTTAAAATGTCCCAAACAGTTACAGTTATAACACCTTACATTGGATTTGTCGCCATAGTTGTAGTTTGTTGGTTGGCTTCTTTTCATGAACCTCTCAAACTTCTGTGCAAGCATCGCCATGGCATCCTCGGTGAACTGTTTGGCGGTTCTGATCGGTGCAGGTGCAGGAGCAACCAGTTCTGTGGATGTGATCAGTGCTCTGGTTGATGTTGAGGCCGAGACTTCTTCTTCAGTTCTAGATCTCATTTCAAACTCATATTCCTTAAGATCTTCGAATACATCGTGCAGCTTCATCTTGTTTAGGCAGTTTGATTCCCTCATTACCATTGTCTTTATGTCTCATTCACTTGGAAGAGATCTTAGTGCTTTCATGATAACCTCCTTGTTGTCATACCTCTTACCAAGTGTTGCTAGCTCATCTAACACACCAGTGAACCGGTCACTGTACTCTTTCATAGTTTCTCCCGGTTTCATCTTGATGCTTTCAAACTTCTGAGTAGCTACCATTATCTTGTTCTCCTTTGTTCTTTCATTTCCCTCAAAGATCTGAATAACCGTGTCCCATGTCTCCTTTGCGGTCTTGCAGTCTCTGATCTTGCAGTATGTATTACTGTCCACACTGTTGGAGATCCAGTTTCTAGCATGGTTATCCAGGTTATTTCTTCTCCTATCTTCAGCTGTCCATTCCTTTCTGTCTTTATCAATGATTATCGGTCCTTCGGCCAGAATGGACTCCATCTTATCATCCAAGGTGATTAAGTGTAGGTGCATGCGTGCCTTCCAGTTGGCAAAGTCATCACCTTCTAGCATTGGAGGCCTATCGAAAGACATGCTTGCTTGAGTATTGAAACTAACTGCTCTGATACCAATTGTTAGGATCTAGGTCGCGGTTAGAGGACCGGGGTTGGACCGGTCAACGCGTCTCACTTAAAGGGTGGTGGTTAATCCGGTTAGAGATTAACACCGGGGTTTCAATACTACACAAACTGTCACAAACCCTTGAACTAGGTTCAAGCGCGGAAGAGGTTTGTTTCAGGTTGAAGCAGCACACTTGTATGATAGGCAGAACCGGTTTCGGATGATGAAGGTTTAAAAATTGATGGGTCGGTTTCGGTAATCTGGTGATTCGGCTTGAATGGAGTTAGGTAGGTTAGGACGGTACGGATCGGTTAGAAAATGGAACCGGCAGAAAGTAAATGACAAGACAAATTTTATGGATGTTCGGAGATAAAACTTCTACGTCACCCCTTCCTCTCGAAACCGCGAGAAGGATATTCACTAAGGAATACAAGTACAATCCGATCGAGACTTATTTCTTGCTCGATAACACTTTTACAATTTACACCGAAATTGTAAAATACACACACTTCAACTTTAGCACTTAGGCTTTCTCTAGAGATAGAACACACTGTTTTCACTTGTAAATTAAATGCTCTTAGAATCTCTTGTTGTCCCTCATTTACTCTTCTTCAATTGCCCATTTTATAGGTGAAATATGCCAACGGTCATATTTCACTTCCTTGAATCTGATTGGCTGAGCAGAGGTTCAGAGGTTCAGTGATTCAGAGCTTGTGGTTTTCTTTTCAGACCTGACGGTCAATCTCAGACCTGGCGGTCAATCTCAGACTTGGCAGTCTGTTCTTCCGGTGTGTAAGACAAACCTGTTAGGTTTGTCTTTTACTCAATGTGGACACTGTCTGTTAAATAGTTGTCTGTACTTGGAAGATCTCCTTTCTGACTTATCCCGAAGTGGAAAGATCCTGTAGGACTGTCTTCTGCAGCCTGCAGACTTTCCTCAGACTTGTATGGATATGGAAGTGTTCAGTCTGTTCCTTTGGTATCATTCTCAACAGATACCCAAATTGTCTTCTTGTACTTGTCGGTCATTTGGCTTGACCGAATGGCTTCCGGTGTAAGTGGTTTAACCGGACATCTTCCGGTTATTCCTCTGTCTTGTGGCTGATCGGCTGTCTGATGTTTCTGGTTTTAAGCTTTGGCCGATCCTTTCTTTATGCGGTCATATTCCAAGTGTTCCTGGTCGGTTTAGTAGCTTGACCGGCTAGTCTTCTTAGCCGGTTCTTTTGTTTGACCGGTCCGGATCCTTGTTCCTGCATGGAAGGTTTATTTAAGTTAGGTTATGTGAACCGGTCTAATTTTATCTAACACTCATGCAATGGTTGTCCAAGTTACTCCGTCTTCAATCTTCATTTGTCCATTCATCTAACTCCTTGTTGATTTTGATTGGTCATTCTTTCAGAACTCAGCTCATCTCATCATCTAGCGTGATCAGATGTAGATACATCTGTTTCTTCCAACTGCTAAACGCTTCACTGTTTAGCATTGGTGGCTTGTCGCTGTGGGTCATGCTTTACATCTTTTTCGGTTGCTTGAGTGCTAAGAACCTCGCTCTGATACCACTTGTTAGGATCGGGGACCCCCTTGGAGGACCGGGGTGTTTCCGGTTTCTGGAAGGGTGGTCGCTTACAACACGCAACACACTTTGGTGATAGTCCGGTTAGAGACTATGACCGTTCTCAGCACTTCGCAAACTGTCACAGACTCTTGAACCGGGTTCAAGGGCGGAAATGTCTGTTTTAGTCTGAAGCAACGTATGCGACTTAGATGATGTTTATGAGGAGTCAGTTTTAGAAATATGAGTGAACCGGTTTTTGATCTAAGGAGTAAGATTGTCTTGGTTTGTGGTTAGATTAAGTGAATAAACCGGAAATAAAAGAAATGACACGAGACAAGATTTTTTATGAATGTTCGGAGCAAACCCTCCTACGTCACCCCTTCTTCTCAAGTTATGAGAAGGATCTCCACTAACTTTCAAGATTACAACAATTACACTGCCGGTCGAGCCTTAACTTACTACTCGCCGGTTACACCAACTCACTCTTGATGTAATACAATAACACAACACAACAATAGCTTTCGGTAAATGACACAACGGTTTTGGATCGCGCGTGAGATTTCTTTATCTCTCTAAGATTTTCGTAACTGTCATTAATGAGGTCGCTTCGTCTTCCTTTTATAGTGAAGAGTCTTCCAACGGTCACTTTCTTCTCTCACCGTGGGATTGGTTAATTTAGAGTCACGCTGGTGCAGAAAGGTTGCTTGCACGTTTCACCTTCCTAACACTTGGCAAGCATGCAGATACTCCTCAGGTAAAGATGACATAACCGGTTTGCAGATTCGAACACGTGTCAGCATGCACCTTCTGGCTGTTTGAGTCGGATCAGCAAATCATCATTGTTTTTATCGCATGCTTCTGATCGTATCTTATCTTCTTTTATTTTTTCAAGACACGTATATTTCGTCACACTACGTCATCTTTGTAACTTCTTAGTTTCCGGTTGACTCTATCATATAATGATCCGGCTGGATTGTAGCCTTTTCTTTGCTAACCGGTCTGCTGAGGATTTTGAGGCCGGTTCCTCTTGATCTTGACTTGATCATTTGGAGCTGGATTACTTTGAGATATTCTTCAACCGGTTTATGAGGTTCCAGCTGGTTCATTCAATCCAATCTGTTCCTGCACATAGAAGTTAATAGTTGTTTAGTTTTCTGGCCGGTTTCAAAAATTAACTTTACTTAATTTTTCTATCACGTGTAGTCAAAGAGTATCTATAAGATGCTAACTACACTGGTAGGCTGTGTGCCCAAAATGTATCGATAAAGCGCTGAGATACATCAATTGTTCTCATCTCGTTTCTTCTTGATTACGACATTCTCATGTCGTAAGCCAATCTCAATGCTTAGGGATGAATGTTTAACATGCTAGTAAAAAAACGTAGATGTTCATAGGGCTAAGCTAAAAAAGGGGGAAGGGGGTGTTAAAATGTGAGAGTTTAATAAACTTGTGTCCCGAAGAGCGTCATGGACATATCAGAAGAAAGATTGAGGTGTTTTAGAAAGTTGTTCGAAGGCAACACTCTCACATTTGCACCCTTTGGTGTTAATGAGATTCCACACTTGATGAGCACCATGATAGATGAGCGGCCTATGGCGCACATGCAAGGGCGTTGGAGAACATCATCCCGGACATTCATCATTGGTGGGGTGCACATATGCCCTACTATGGAAGACTTCCAGGCCATTCTCCAACCCACATCTGAGGACTTGTTGTTGATCCCCCACTCGACTACGTGACGAGACACATAATTCTTAATTTCTCTAGGTGTATTCGCACTTATGTTGCACAGTCCATTGTAGGTAGGACATGCTTATATTGGTAGCCTATTTCTTGTTGCGTCCCTCTAAGGGGACGCTCCTATCACTTCACCTCGTTGGGGTCGTCCATTTCGTGGTAACCCACACTTAGAGCCTAGTCGGTCTCTTCCTGGTCGAGACCCTTCAAGGTCTCCAAGTGTTCTCTTCGGGACCGGCTCACTATTCTTAATGGGGTCACCCCTCATGCTATTGTTTGAGTGATGGATAGGCAATCTTTGCTCGATTCCTCACTCTCTCTTTACCATATATTCGCCCCATGCAGTGGGCAAGACTTTCTAAGACCATGATGGTCACTAGTATCTCAGACAACCATCATATCATTTTCATCATCTTGTAGTATCACTTCGATGTCGTGAGGTTCTAGATGGGTGGTCGCCCGTTTATCATTATTCTAGAGTTGGAAGTGATCACCATCTACGATATTGCCTGTTTATTTCGCCAATTCGGCATGGTCCACACGTCTTTGTGAATGTACGTCTCTCCCAATAATAAGAATCCCTCCTCTTAGGAGCTCTACTTCGGTTATCAGTACATGTGGGAGACCGCTACATCTGTCTTGATTCCCGTAGAGCATGCTAATGTCATTGTCTATGCACTTTCGCTTCATCAGCCAATAGTAGAGAGGACCATCGACATCAATTCCGCTAGTAAGAAGAATCATATTTCACGGGTGGACTTAGGGAGCTTTTCTGAGAGCCCTATACATCCCCGCGAAGTCGGAAGCTGTCAAGGAGCGCTCCAAGGCAATGCTCAATGGAAGCCGACCGTGATGTATTGATCAATTCCGACTCAGACGATTCAAGTGACAATGAAGAGATGGTACCCACATCTAAACAAATTTCCAGATCCACCATGGCACTTGTCCTCGACATTGGGAAAACAATAATTGAAGAGGTCATATCCGAGAAGTTCACCAAACAAGAGTCTTCTTTTGTTGCTTCCTCTTCTTCTTCATTCTTTTCCATCTTGTTAAAACTCCAGTTGATTCTCACTCTCCTACTCTCCTTTCATTTCTGAGTTGGATGTCGTTATTGAGGATTCTAGTGTCGATTTTAATGCAATGCATGATTCTTCTTTGAATTCAAAGGATGTGCTTTTCTGATAACAATTTTCCATTTGAAATGAAACGATTTTTAGAAAATGAAAATCAAGTCTCTTCTGCGGAAGAAACTATTGAAATTAATTTGAATTCTGGAGAGGACCCACAAATTGTCTTGATAGGCCAAAACCTAGATGAAAATGAGCAACATCGTCTAGTTGAGTTGTTGAAGCTTAACAAAGACGTCTTTGCATGGTCCTATAAAGACATGCCGGGCATTGACCTCGAAATTGTCCAACATCGTATTCCTTTGTACCTGGATGCTAAGCCTGTCAAACAAAAGCTCCGACGTATGAAACCCGACATGGTTGATAAGATTAAGGAAGAGGTGCAGAAATAATTGAAAGCCGACTTTCTGGATGTTGTCGAATATCCAGAATGGGTCGCCAATGTGGTCCCTGTGGCTAAGAATGATGGAAAAGTTTGTGTGTGCGTGGACTACCGTGATCTCAATAAAACTAGCCCCAAAGACAATTTACCACTCCTACACATTGATGTGTTGGTCGACCACGTTTGAACCAATGATCCATTTAGAATGAATGAGATACTGTTGGAAATCTCTTTGAATCAGCTCTCCAATGATATCAAGTATCTCTCCCAGTTAGTTGCATAACTCATCCCAGATCGTCCGTAGTGAAGCTGGTGCAAGAACCGAAGGGATAAATAGCTGAAGGCTTTGAAAAATCATAACTCGAGATGCGAATGACTATTTGAGATGATTCAAAAAGGAGGTTCATCCTTATTATGTTGGGAATTTGTCATAAAACTTTCAGAGCCATTGGATCCATGATGCGATCGGGTGATACATTTAGTGTGAAGGTGAAAAGAAAAAAAAATCTGGAAAAGGAAAAACAGAAAGAAAAAAATATATGTATGTATTTTCTTTATTCCAAGCGTGCCCTCGAATTTTTCCAAAAATTCCAAATAGGCCCCTGTGCAAAAGAAGAAGAGACCGATCAGTTTGGAGGAGGGGAGTTTTCAGAAAGGGGAGGTTTTCTTTTTCAGTTCTTGAGAGAGAAAAGAGGTTACAAAATCTTAGAGAGCAATTCCATCGACGAAGGCCGTTCTTGGAGGCTCCGTCCCATTCCGTTGAAGAAGAAGGAGAACTGGACTGAGAAGAAAAGAAGAAAAACAGCCAACGGACCGAAGGAAGAAAAGCGCAGTCGATCTAGGCGAACTCCGATCCATTACTCATTCTTTCGATTTCTGCAATTTAGGTAATCCCTACACCAATGTATACCTTTATTCAATGGTTGAGGCATCGGTTCTGTACACGGTACACCGATGCCATTTGATTGTTAGAATGTGATTACATGTTTTGTATTCAGATTTTTAGTTTGGTATCTTTGTTGCTATAGTTTAGTTTTTCGACTGATTGAATGTTTGATTGATAGTCGTTAGTTTGGGCTAGTTGTATAATTGGATTAGGACAAGTTTGTCTTTCGTTCTTGAATCGAATACGTTTGTCTGGTTGAATTCTGTAAGTTTGTGTTCGTCAAAGAAGGGAAAGTGCATGTCGCGACCTTTGGCTGTTCTATAGTGGATTCGTCTGCAGTGAAGGATTAGGCGCGATTACGACTTACGGACGAACTCCGGGCGGATTCCACGCCGTCGGACGAGTTGTCGACGTGAGTATTGTCACAATCTCGAAGCGGGGCGAGTTATAGGCGATTTCTGGCAGTTTAGCGGCTTAGAGGAGTAGCGGGCATTCGACTGCCAGAAGTTGGAGCTTGATTAGGTCCGAATGATGAGTCACCGTAGGAAGCAGGCGGAGCTTAGGCGAATCGAGTGGAGTATCTTAATGGCGTCGTCAGGAGGGGATCTGTTGCAGGTGCAGGGCTCACCGGAGTCTATCTTTCGCCGGAAATCTCCTTCGTCGGAGACGAGTGAAGAGCTGACATGTTTATTTTCTAATCCTGTCACATTCATTTCCTCCAACTTCTGTCGAGGTTGCAAAGAGGCCCTGGGCCTCTTTTATTTTTAAAATAGCCTAAATACTTTAATTTCGAATTAATTATTTAATTCGAAATTAAAGTAGTTCCTGAACTCTTTCCCTCCTTTCAATTGGACCTCTAAACTTTCTTTTGCTTTTATTTTAATTTAAACTTTAAAAAAAAACTAAAAATAAAATAAACTTAAGGTCCTGTTTGTTTCTCAAATTTTACAAACGACTTTAAAATTAGGATTCGGACATTCAAATCACTTTCAAATTTTCTCAAATTTTCCCAAAAATTCAAGAATGTTATTTTCTTCAAAAATAATTTTTCCCGGAATTTTTTAGGGCCCGTTTGGAAAATTTTCTATCTTTACAGTGTCATATCGGGGATTCTATAACTCCGAAAATTCCAAACTCAATTCCTATGAGCTCCTAATAATATTTTTGACTATCATATGAATTTTGGGAATTTTGGAAATTATTTTTGAAAATGACTCATTTTAATGAGTTGTACTCAGAGTTATCCTTAACTTTGAAAATTCTAAAAAATGAGAAACACTTGGAACCTTGAGTTATTTCATCATCTTCTCTCCTTTGTCCAAAGAGCATTATATTTTCAATCTTCAACCTGAAACTTTGTCCTTGTCGTTCACACTTGTATGTCCTCCCTCTAGAATCGTGACTCTTGTTTTTCCTGAGAACTTTGTTATATGCTCTTCGATGCTTTTCAATGCTCCAATGTCTTTCAATGCTTTATCCTCTTCAAGCACCTCATGAATAGGACTAGCCCCTTGCAAATGATTAAGATTTTCTCACACAAGCAAAAGAGTTCTGAACTCAGAACGAAAACGAAATAATCTTTCAAACATCATATGGCCAATTACTTAGGAGTAGAGACTGTCTATAAAGACAAGCGTATAGGACATAGCGCCGTAGGCCCTTTCCTAATACGTAACCAAACACCGAACTCTTAAAATGAATCTCTGATTTTTATTTTCTTTAGTTTCTTTGGGAAGTAAACTAAAGTGGCGACTCTCAAGTCAATTAGATCGATACATTCTCAAGTGTATCGATTTAAAACATGTACGGGCCAATCTAAAAGGCCTATGCTAAAGAACTTTATTTCGGTTCCTCATCCCATTCAACCTTTTTTTTACGGGATGCAGAGGAAGGTAAGTTAGGGGGTTCTTATACATAGCTCGCCTTAGCATGCGAAAAAAATGTTTTCTCTAAAAAATAGTGCATGGGTCGTACCTACCATAAAATCCCTCATCTCCCTACATGCGGGAGCTAATGAGGAAGGTAAGGCATGGGGTCGACAATTTCCGGATCGCACAAACCGCCCTTAAAGATGGGGTATTTTCAAAATTAGGAGAGAGACAACGAACGGGTGACGAAAAAAACGCGTACAGAAAACTGGCGACTCTGCTGGGCCTCGATGAGAGGTATGAGTATATAAAGGATCAGATCCTCATGCATAATCCATGACCAAATGTGTACAAATCATTCATTATGTTATAAAATGTTGAAATGAAATCTAGACAAAAATACCATATCAAGAAATAGCAATGGTTATCAAAGAAGATTTTACAAAGAAGGAAAGTCAAAATATTGACAAAAATAAATATATTTGTTCACATTGTGGAGGAAAAGGACATATTAAGAAAGGATGTTTTAAGTTTATAGGATATTCGGATTGGTGGAAACAACCAAGGGATAATCATGGAAAGAAGAAGAATATATATCAAAATGTGAATGCACATGTTATAGCTAATCTTGAAGATGCTTATGATATGACAATGGAAGAGTTCAAGATGTATAAGCAGTTTCTGAAGAATATATGAGGGACATTAAGACTAAAGGAGGTGTCTCTACTTCCTCTATATGTAAGTATTTTTTTTATCAAATCTATTTTCATTTAATCTATTTGATTATAATTTTAGCATGAATGAACAAATCAGTATGATAGAAATATGACTTATTGATTCAAGAGCCTATGTCATATTTGCAATAACAAAAATACATTTATTAATTTGAAGAAGTTAGAAACACCTAAAATTATGTACTTAGTTGATGGATCTTGTAGGAATATAACTGATATATGAATTGTTGAAGTATCTAATGGATTAAAACTTAAAGATGTATTGTATGTATCTTGTTTTACATATTTTTTAATTGCAGTTTCTAAATTAGCCAAAGAAAACAAAATGGATTGTGTTTTCTCAGAATCAGTGTGTTATTTGCGGGACCTTAAGAAAAGGTTCAAAGTGATTACGAGAAAAATTATTGGAAATTTTTATTTCATTGAGAATAGATTGTTTTCTTGTAATGATGATGATTCTATTGGTAATATTTTTTCTAATAATGTTGTTGATAATATTTTGATTCATAAACAATTAGGACACTTCTTATGGTGTTATCAAACTTGCATTTCCAGATTGTTTAAATGAAATTTTTTAATGCAATACTTGTTCACTTGCAAAAATGCAAAGATTGCCATTTACAAGAAGTGAATCTGAAACACAAATAATTTTTGAACTTATTCATGTTGATTTATGGGGACCATATCGAAAAGAGTCTATTTTGAACACACCTTATATGTTTACAATTGTTGATGACTATTCTATGTGTACATGTATATTTATAATCTCTAGTAAAGTGTTTGTGTTTGATAAACTTCAAAGTTTTTTTTAAATGATAAAAAATCAATTTGACATTGGTATCAAAACTATTCAATCAAATAATGGAACTGAATTTATAAGAGAAAGTTGTTCAGGATTATTTGATTTTTTAGGAATTATTCATCAAACAACATGTGCTTACTCACCACAACAAAATGGTGTTGTAGAAAGAAAACATAAACATTTGATCCAGGTTGCAAGATCTTTAATGATAAATTCTAATTTAGAACCTAAATTTTGGCCTTTTTCGTTATTGACAGCAACTTATATTATTAACAGAATTTCTACAAACATTTTAAATGGAAAAACATCAATTGAGATTTTATGTGGAAATAAACCAGATTATGATTCTTTTAGAGTATTTGATTGTCTATGCTATGCTATAACTGTTTTTCCAAACAAGTCAAAATTATCAAATGGAGCTAATAAATATGTTTTCGTTGGTTATCCTTTAAATAAAAAAAGTTATGCAGTTTATGACATTAATGAAGGTAATGTTTATGATTCTAGACATGTTATATTTCATGAGAAAAATTTTCCTTTTTCAAAAAAGGTAGGTTGAGCATGATTAAAATATTGTAAAAGGGGGTAAGTTACATGATGTACCGTGTTTCTTTGATGAAAAATAAGATTTTACAAATCAATATAACTAGATTTAGATAATCATGACCTTAAATTTGATGAACATTATATTCCAGAGTGTGATTTACAACATAATTCTATTAATTTGGAATCTAAAGTTCAAATACAAAATTTTGAACATGATTTACAGCATAATCCTGTTAATCTAGAATCTAATGATCAATCTGAAAATTCTGAACATGAAAGTGTACCTTTAAATGTTCAAAAAGAAAAAAATGATGATACTTCAATAGAAGTTCTAGATTCATTAATCCACTTGTTTGATGAAAGATTATGTAGCAAATCAAGTTAAAACAAATGTTAAACAAAAAAATGATTTTTTTACCAGCTTCTTATCTGTTTGTTTCAACTTGCAAAGATATTGATTATACTACCAATTCTCTAAACCAATAACTTATAAACAAACTATTTTAAACCCAAAATGGGTAAAAACAATTAATGAAGAATTAATTGCTCTATATAAAAATCAAATATGGACTTTGACTGATTTACCAAATGGTAAAATGGCCATTGGATGTAAATGGATCTATAAAATAAAGTTAAATGCTAATGGAAGTGTTAATAAATTTAAAACCAAATTGGTTGCAAAAGGTTATAATCAAAAGGATGTAATTGATTTTCATCAAGTCTATGCACTAGTGGCCAAGAATGTGACTATAAGATTATTGTTTGATTTAACGGTAACAAAAAGATGACATTTACATCAAATTAATGTGAATAATACTTTTTTACATGGCAATCTTCATGAAGATTTATATATGAAGATACCAGAAGATTTTAAATCTTGTTTTCTAAAACAGGTATGCAAACTAAACAAGAGTTTGTATGGTTTAAAACAATCATCAAGGCAATGCCATTTACATATTTCAACCATTCTCAATGACATTGATTTTGTAAAATCAGAAAATGATCATTGTCTTTTTATTATAAGAGATGAGAATGATATTGTCTGTTTATTAATGTATGTTGATAATATTCTTTTAGCATTAAATTCATTGCAACAAATTGAGGATATAAAATGGATCATACATGATAATTGTCAGATCAAAGATTTAGGTAAGGCTAAATTTTTCTTAGGTATTTAAATTATACATAATGATAATGTTATTTATTTAAACCAAAGGAAATATATCTTGGATTTAGTTTTTGATCTTGGTTTAATTGGAGCTAAACCAACTCTTACACCGATGAATAAAGGTGTAAAACTTTTAAATGATCCTAAAGGTGTAAACCTTTTAAATGATCCTAAAGGTGACGTTCTTGTTGATTCTTAAAAATATAGACAACTAGTAGACAAATTATTGTATTTGACATTTACAAGACCTAATATTGCTTATTTTGTTCAGCAACTCAATCAATACATTAATAAGCCTTATCAGTCTCATTTTGATATTGCAATTCAGGTTGTTAAATATCTGAAAAGACCACCATCTCTAGGAATATTTTATTCATCTAATAATGATTTTACAGTTACAGCGTTTTTAGATAGTGATTGGCCATCATGTTATGATACTCGAAAATCACTTACAGGGTATTGCATTTATATTGAAAATGCATTAGTTGCTTGGAAACAAAAAGGCAAGAAATTGTTTCTAGATCTTCAACTGAAGCTGAATACAGAAGTATGGAGAAGTATGGAAATGACTGTATGTGAATTACAATGGATTCATTATTTTCTTAATGATTCTCAAATTCTGGTTCTATTACCCATTGTTCTTCATTGCGAAAACAAAGCGGCAATCCATATTTCTCAAATCCAGTGTTTCATGCACGCACGAAACACATTGATATCGATTGATATGTAGAAACAAATATAAAGAAGGATTTATTTTATTGATATATATTTCTTCTATTTTACAGAATGAAAATAAATTTACTAAGTCACTTGATGTGAAATAATTTCAAGATTTGAGGCATAAATTGTTATTTCAAGATTTTCATCTTGAGGGGGGAGTGAAGAAATAAAAAATTAAAATTATTTATGAACTGTAAATAAATTATGTAACTCCTATTAGTTTGTTAATTTGTTTTAGTAATTTTATTATTTGTTAAGAGCAATTATATTGTTATTAAGAAAGTTAAACACTATATAAGATTAATAAATGATTTAAAGTCTTTATCCATTTATTTTCTCTCAAAGTTCATTTGCTCTATCTCTCAATCTATATGATTCTTCTTTCATTTGTTCACAAACATTTTTATCTATTTGATTTGCACATATCTCTTCCTCAATTTTCATGATAACATCATACAATCTAATCTAAAGATATATCGGTCTTAATGAAATATATATATATATATATAAATATATATATATATATATATATTCCAATTTCAAATTTCAAATCTAAAATATATATTCTTAGTAATATTATCAAAATTAATATACATTTTTAATAATATTGATATGATTTGAAATTGTCAAAATATATATTATTTGAAATTATCATAAATCTATACATATATACCTTAATTTAAATTGTCAAAATTCGAATGATATATATTCGCATAATTAGGAGATATCAATGGTTAGAATTATCCCTATTATTTCTTAATTTAAATTGTGAGAAATTAAATCTGAATACTTCGAAAGCTTAATTTAATCATCTCTTTCTTTACACTTTCCTTATAGAATGGTTCTTCGAATTTGATGTTTTATCTCTCCATTGATGGAGAAGAAAAAGAGAATTGTCCATACCTCAAATGAGAATCATTACAGTTACATATAAACCAACATTATGTGAGTTATTGTGGTTTAAATAATTCTAATTTAGACCCTTCATAAAATTTAAAATATTATTTAAGGTATCATCACTTTATATTCATGACAAATACACTTATAAGTCATAAACTTAATTTCACATTAGATCACATTATTTTGGCTTATATTAAAGATGACATTTGCACAATTATTTATTATACCAATTACCCCAAAAATTCGAATAGTTAAAGGCTCAATTTTCTAACCCACTTAAAAAATATTAACATTATATATGAATCAATCTTAGATTCCAACTGTATATTAAAATTGTAAATTAAACCATTTCATTTTTCATTAAATGGAGTCAACATGGAGGAATTTATAATGGATTTAAACTTTGTATGTTTCCCCTACTAATAGGAAAGTTTTCCTTTGAAGAACAAACATCTCCTGATTAAGAAGATAATATTGTTCATTAGACGTCTCCTGATTATAGGAGGTGTAAATATTGTTTATCAGACGTCTCATGATTATAGGAGGTGTAAAAGAAGGTATTTGGAAGTTAACCCTGAGATTGAGTAGTGTGAGAACCCTATAGATGAGATCTTGCATTGACACAAGGTAGTAAAAAAGAGTTGAATGATAAAGCTCAAACAAGCCGGAGAATAAAGTCGTCTAGTGATTTTTCATGCTTGTCCACTCTTAATAAAAAAGACTACAATTTATTGCAAAAGTTTTTTCTTTCACATGTATTGTTTTGGATGCTTATTTCACTATTAACTTCTTCTTTACTAGTTTTAATCCAGGAGAGAACTGAATAAAAACGTGTTATGACAGAGGAGATGACATCGCTTTAAAAAAACGATACGTAGAAATTGGTGAACAAACTCAATCAGAGGGTAGTTGGTTCAAAATGGGTGTTCAAGTGCAAAGAAGGTGTAGAGGGTAGTAACAAGCCAATGTTTAAGGCGAGATTGATAGTGAAGGGCTTCATATAACGCGAAGGGGTCGAGTTTAACGAGATCTACTCCTCATTAGTGAAGCACACGTACATTCGTGTATTGCTCGCTCTTTTTAGTCAGCTTGACTTGTAGCTCGAGGAAATGGACGTGAAGACGACATTTCTTCATGAGAACTTGGAGGAGAAGATCTTCATGACGCAACCCGAGGGGTTCGTTAAACCTGGTGATAAAGGCAAAGTATGTCTACTTAAACAATCATCCTTATGGTTTGAAACAATCCCCAAGACAATGTTATTTGTACTTTGATGAGTTAATGGTTCGTAACGATTTCGTGAGGAGCAATTTCGATAGTTGTGTCTATGTCAAGTGGGTTGATGGTTACGGGGTCTTCCTATTATTATATGTGGATGATATGTTGATCGCATCAAGAAACAAAGAAGAGGTTCGCAAGGTCAAGATTTTGTTAAGGAGTGAGTTCAAGATTAAGGATATGGGGCTGTCAAATAAAATTTTGGGGATGGTGATTGAGTGGGATCGGGAGAAAGGGTCATTGTTCTTGTCTCAAAGCGACTACCTCCAAAAAGTGGTCGCCAAGTTTGGGATGTCTAACGCCAAGGCAGTTCAAACGTCGTTAGCTACTCATTTCAAGCTCTCCTCAAAGATATTACAAAGTACCGAGGAGGAAAAGGTGAGAAAGGCAAACATCCCATATGCGAGTTTCGTCGAGAGCCTAATGTATGACATGGTATTTACGCAGCCCGATCTTTCTTACACGATTAGTCTTGTTATTCACTTTATGGAAAACACGGGAAAAGAATATTTGGAGGCGACGAAGTGGGTTCTCTGTTATGTTAAGAGATCCTTAGATGTCAGTCTTTATTTTAAACGGGCGGGTGTAGGTGATGATAAGTCGAGAGGATATGTTTATGCTGATTTTGCAGGTGACATAGACACGAGAAGGTCCTAAACGGGATATGTGTTTACCTTATTTGGATGCTTGGTAAGTTAGAAGGCACAATTACAATCCATAGTTTTTGTTTCAACAACGGAAGCCGATTATATTGATGTGATAGAGGGAGTCAAGGAGGCACTTTGGTTGAAGGGTATCGTGGGTGAATTTAGGGTGAAGCATGATAAGGTGGAGCTGTTTTGCGATAATCAAAGCGCCATACACTTGTCCAAGAACTCGATGTTTCACGAGCACACAAAATACATCGACATTCGACTTCACTATATTCAAGATTTCATAGAGAGTGGAGCGGTAGTTGTGGAGAAGATTCACACGAATAAAAATCCCACAAATATGGCCACGAAGGTGGTGTCGGGAATTAAGTTTCGAAAATATTACGACTTATTTCACGTTACAAAGTTTAGAACATATTCGGAGAAGTAAGAGGATCAATTCTAAGATGTTTTATTGATGAGACTCATTCGTTTGACAATGGACATAGAGGCAAGGTGAAGATTTGTTGAATTGGACCTAGGGTTTTGAGGCCCAATTTAGTGTGCTTAAATATTAGTACAAAAGAAGGAATGAATTCATATATATTATATTATATGGAGTGAGAATGATATATTCTAAAAGGGAAAGAATATATATATATATATATATATATATATAATATAATATAATATAATATAATATAATATAATATAATATAATATAATATAATATAATATAATATAATATAATATAATATAATATAATTAATATATAGAGAGAATGATTCTTTCCTAGAAAGTCTATATATATTTACATTATAAACGAGTTGTAGAGTGTGGTGAAACTAAAACCTAGAACATACAGAGAGTTATAATTTATAATTATAACTCTATTGAATCGATTCTCCGAAAGAAGAACATAGGGACCGAACCTGGGTAAAACTCTTGTGTCGTTATTCTGTTTATTCTTTGCTTTTACGTTATTGTTTTACATCCATTACGATTTCTATTTTTCCTCTTTTTATTTTTCGTGTGATAGTTTTCACAACATCATCTTTAAAATAATATATCATTTAAGAATACAAATATTCTAAATTTCTGATAATTGGACGTACCTTCAAAAGGACAGATATTTGTTTCTCATTCAATCTCTTAGAGTACTTTGTCCTTGAGAAATTTTGCTCCATAAAATCGTGCAAGGTTAGTATACATGAATTTTACTTGTTATAATGATTGGAATATTAGCAAGAGCTCACCTCCATTGAAAACTTGTTATGTCTGTGATATATAGTGAAACTAAATTAGCAGCTTGATCAATGATAACTACAAGTATTAAGTATTACAAATAATTTTGCTTTGGTAGAAAACTCAATATGAAAATAAAAGTGTCTAATGAAAATTTATGAGACCTCAAATAATTGTTTTATTATCTAATAAAAATATTATAAACATAAATTTAGGTGTTATTCTAATGCAAGATATGTACCTTCAGATATACATAAAAGTGGGGTATAATTATAAGAGTTTGTTTGAGGTAAATTTTGTAAAAATCACATTAGAGATCACTAATTGTTATCTACAGTTCTTAGGGAAAGTTTTACAAAAAAAAAAACGCTAAACAAACCAAGCTTATAAGTGTTTTTGAAACAAAGATATAAAGATAACAATAAGTAGGTACTAATACAAAGAGTAGGGTCGAATTAATTTTTGCATCAGTTATTTTAATTAATTAGAGTTAAATAAATAAGTAGGTATTAATTATTCTTTTCATTTATATTTCTCCTTACATCATTTTGTTCCACTTAAAAGCAAAATGTTGTTTGCTTAAGGTGGTAGGGGGTAATAAAAGAAAATATATAATCACAACAAAATTAACTGCTATTTGGGATGCCATGTGTAAAAAATGGAGGGGTCTTCTAACATTGGTTCTTTATTTTTCCTGTTCAATTGAAGCACATGTATGGATTGAGGTTGTTATTTCAGTTTCCCAGGTAGAGCATGGCATATTGCACCTAGTTGACCCAGAACATCCAAAAATAACTGTTTTATTGGATTGTGATGGGTTGACCCCCATGTGATTTCCCATGCAAATGGTGATGGTTTGTTCTTCTCTTCTTCAAGATCACTTCCCAAATTGTCTCGGTTACTTATTCATTATTCGGTTACCTCTAGTTGCTCGAGTAGTTGCACAAACATTTTTCAAAGTAAGCTAGCCCTAGATCACATTAAGACATGCTCATATCTTTCTTAATTCGGTTTATATTTATTATAGCATTTTTTCTTCCACAGGTTTAAGGATAACTTGTTAAGTTTTGTAAAAAATAAAGTGAAGATAACTTGGTTGAATTAAAAGAGATGGTAAAACGTTGAGTATTTCATGATGAATGATGGTCCAAAGTTTTACGAAAAGTGGAAGAATGACATCCTCACACTTGTGCAATCTTTCATCCTTTGCGACAGGGCGTAATACTCAAAACTAGAAAACTGGAAAAACGAGAAATTTTACTCGCCCAAAATTTGGGAAGTAATTGAGCTCACAATCTAATTGTTAGTTGACACAATTTTGTGTAGTCTCACCAAGACAATTTTTTTATTCTTTAGTTTCCTTATTTTAATAGATTCATATAATAGTCAAAATCAACATGTTCATATCTATATGGGATGCACACAGGAAATTTGATCAAATGACCCTTATAAGAAGGTCATTCTCATATTTAACCTCAAAAATATCAAATTTTATTTTTAACATTTTTTATAAAAAATTTTGCTTTTTACCCTTATTAACCTTTTCCATTTTTTTTTTCTTTTTTCTTTTTTCTTTTTTCTTCTTCTTCTTCTTTTTCTTCCTTTTCCTTTTCCTTTTCCTCCCATTTCTCCTTCTCGTTTTCTCCCCATCTCTTCCCAGCGACATTGCTCAAGCCCCAGCCGTCGTCCCCCTATCTTCCCCAGCGACCTTGCTCCATCCCCAGTCGTCGTTGCTCCCTGGAATCACAAACAGGCCGACTCCCGACAATCGCCAAGCCCCGAAGATGCTGAGCCCGACGTTCGTCCAGTGAGGTTAGTAATGCTTAGTTAATTCTACTCCCTAATGATTTTTCCGTTTTTTGCATGTTGAGTATGAATTTTTATGGTTTTAGGGTTTTAGTTTAGGATTTAGGTTTTAGTTAGGGTTTAAGGTTGAAATGCTTAGTTAGTTATATTGTTTTGGTTTGAAATGCTTTGTTCCGAGAAATATAGTTTAATCTGAATGATTTGTGAATGGGACGTGGATCGTGGGGGTGGGGCGTGGGGTAGTGCGTGGGTGGGGCGTGGGGCTTGGGCGTGGGGCGTGGGCGTGGGCGTGGGCGTGGGCGTGGGCATGGGCGTGGGCGTGGACGTGGGCTTGGGCGTGGGCATGGTCTTGGGCGTGAGTTTGGGCGTGGGCATGGTCTTGGGCGTGGGCTTGGGCGTGGATGGGCTTGGGCGTGGGCGTGGGCGTGGGCTTGGGCGTGGCGTGGATTTAATTGCAATTCAATTGCGTACCACGCAATATGTAAAACGAATTTAATAAATTTATTAATAAGCGGGGATAGCTCAGTTGGTTGAGCGTCAGACTGAAAGATCTGAAGGTCAGGTGTTCGCTCCACCTTCATCGCAAAAGTTTTTTTTTCTAACAAATCATGTGACATCCCTGGTAAAACAGAGTTGTTATGCTGTAATGGATTCGAGTGTGAACATAAACCGGAGCACAAGGTCCATGTTCGGCTCCCGAACACCCAGGATTGACTCTCCAGTCTCCATTCAGGAATTAGGGTTAATAATGCCCCGTTGCCAATACAATTGGAATAATACTTTTGAGTAAGGTTTAGTAATGTATTTTGTGTTTAGTATTTTTTTCAGGTTGAATGTCTACAGTTTACAGCTCTTTATTACATTGTTATTGATTGTTTTTTTTGGTCTTGATGGAAATTATATTATATTTATTGGAGTCATCACAAACATGTTCAAAACAAACACTTTGGAAATTGAAATACAACTTATTCATTTTTAAGTTCTGAATTTTTTTTTTCGAACTTAGCTCTTTATGGTATAATGAAGTATACAGAGATCAAAACGATGAGAAATAATATTTTGAAAACTAAATAGTTGCATTGATTAGAATAAAATTTGCATCGATTAGTATCTATTATCAAGGAATTAGAATAAAATTTGCATTGATTTAATAGTTGCCCAAGAAAAGAAAAGGGGTACATAAACTAATCAAATATCTCTTGACCAATGTGAAACAATACAATGTGAGAAAAGACCTTGGGCGTTGTCAATAGAAAGTTACAAAGAGACACCATCAATCAAAACGCAAGAGTCAAGCCAATACCTAGTAATCAATCGCAGTGTTGTTGTTGGCTTTATATATGATTTTCGATGCTATTCGCGATAATCTCTCAAGCTGTTTTCACTTTACGCGAAGGTGGTCGTCTGAACAGACTAATGAGATCATCAAGACCCCGGGTTGTTATAACAAGAAAACTGAAGAGGGTTATCAGGTAGGATCCGAGCCCAAGTAGCAAAAGTAAATCAAATGTTACACTGGTAACCTGAGAGAATGCAAATCAAATAGATTCATTCAGTTTAAAGAAAATAACATGAATAACAACTATTATAACAGTATGTTAAAGCATTACTCAAATAATAAAAACCCCAAATAATTTACTTTTTCATTAAACAATCTCTAAATCTTCTCCAATAATATTTTATTTTTCTCTTTAGAAGTGTGGAAAATACAAATAGTTTTATATACGAAAATTTTCAAGGATATTTTTATGTTCAAACCATCCGCCACATAGAATTATTTTTCATGTATCCTTTTATTTTGGTTAATTTAAAAAGAAGAGAACAGAAAAATCCTCATTTTCATAAATAGTCATGTGGCTAATTAGTTTGATAGGAAAAGATTATAGTTCAAAAAATGGTTCATATCAAAATTGCTCATATCTTTCTCAATTCGGTTTATATTTCTTATAGCATTTTTTCTTCCACAGGTTTAAGGATAACTTGTGAAGTGTTGTAAAAAATAAAGTGAAGATAACTTGGTTGAATTAAAAGAGATGGTAAAACGTTGAGTATTTCATGATGAATGATGGTCCGAAGTTTTACGAAAAGTGGAAGAAGAAAGACATCCTCACACTTGTGCAATATTTCATCCTTTGCGACAGGTCGTAATACTCAAAACTAGAAAACTGAAAAAACGAGAAATTTTACTCCTGCAAAATTTGGGAAGTAATTGAGCTCAAAATCTAATTGTTAGTTGACACAATTTTGTGTAGTCTCACTAGGCATGGCAAAGTGGACCCGACGGTTCGGGTATCCGAAGGAACCGAACCGATCGGTTCAGATAGTTTCTTTGATTTTCGGTTCCGGGGCAAAATCGGGGCGGAACCAATCGGTTCGGGTACCCAATGTATAAACCGAGTTCAGAACCGAACCGATAGATCAAGTACGCAGGGATGAACTCATTTGCCCTCTGCAAACTGATCGCAACTCTGATCGATCAAGTAGAAAAAGGGATGAACTCTTTTGCCATATGATTCAGCTTCAAATTCGTAAACACGTCCGCGATTTGCATCTCAACTTAGGGAAACCACTACTTCGGCAGTCATCGCACAAAAACAACACAAACCCACCAAAAAATAGAAAACTCAAAACTGAATGAAATGAAAAATGAGAAATCTGAAAATAGAGAGAATGATAGAATATCCCTTTTCTCTTTCTTTTTTTAACTAGTTGATTTCTAGTAGTGATTATGTAATAGTTGATTTCTAGTAGTGATTATGTAATCTGAAAAAGGGTAAGGGGTGCAGTAATGGTGAAACCTAATCTTCCATTCTTTTATCAAAATGGGAATATGATGAGAGAGAAGACCATGTTGTGTTTTTCTGTCCTTTTTGTTCTTTTTGTTGTAAAAAAGTATACTGTTTAGCCCATTATGTTTAGCCCATTATAAAGAGAAAGACAATGACATGAGATTTAGGTCATCCCTAAAATGACTTGGTTTGATTTGTAAATTTTCTCAAAACTTTTTAGATTTGATTAATGATCATATTAAAAATAAAATTAGAACTTTTAATTTAAAAATCGGGTCCGGGTCCGGTCGGGTACCCATCGGGTCGGAACCGGTCAGGTTCGGGTCAATAATGGATCCGATTTTTCGGGGCAGATTCGGGTCTTGTTCGGTTCGGGTCCCCCGAAACCCGGAAATTTGCCATCCCTAAGTCTCACCAAGACAATTTTTTCTATCCTTTTGTTTCCTTATTTTAATAGATTCATATAATAGACAAAATCAACATGTTCATATCTATATGGGATGCACACGGTGTCTATGCATCACTTAATAAACTGCCCATTCACAATCATATAGGAAAGAAGTTTGCAGTAACTATAAACTTTGTTAATTTATTAAATAATGACATGTGATCCAAAAACGGATAGATAAAAAAATCTAGAAGCAACACGTTAAACGTCCTCTAGAGTACAGTTAGAATAATATACCAAATTTGGTTGGAAGAAATGCAAAAATCTTCTAAGGGATTTGACGGACAAATGAATAAATTTGACGAGATATTTGAATCAATGTACATGGCACCAATCGCATGTGAAAGAAAAGTTCTGATTATTCAACAAAATTGAGAGACATGTCAATGTCTTAATGTTGATTTTTTCAATATAACGTGAAATAGTTAAATTTATGTAATATTCTTACCATTATGATCTAATTGCTTATCCCTTTTTTAAAATCATTAATGTGGTTTTAATATTATAAGTCATTTTTATTTAGGGTCAAATGCTTGGGCTTAGAGTTATTTCAAATTATTTGGAGGAATCTTAATTATTAAGGTTTTTTCCTCTTCATTTGGTATTTCGGATTTAATTCCGACTTTAAAGTTATAAAAAATTTGTAAATTGTGGCAATGATATTTATTATATTATATGTATGATTTATAGTTCTTGAGAATATTAGTTATAACTTAATAGTAGAGGTCTAGAGGCGTTAGATTTTCATAAAGAAGCCCAGTCCAGCAGAATTTATAACTTAATCTAAGTCTTTTTTCCTTTTTATTTTGTTTCAACATAAAAAAGAGAAGAAAGAAATTTACACTATTTATCTTTTCTGTTCGATAAAAGAGAGCAGAAGAATCGAAAAACTAAAGCAAGAGTTGATCGAGTATATGTCGAAGGGAGTAAAACAGAAGAATAACTTCAATTCCTAGTAATTTCTGTAATTAATTTGGACTAAAAGTTGAATTCTATGTTTAGTTTTGTACATATTATTTTTTAAATTTCATAAAGTTCATAGTTTATTTGATAATTAAAACCAGAAGAATCAAGAATTGATAGAGTATATTTGGGAGGGAGTAAAACAGAAGAATAACTTCAATTTCTAGTAATTTTTTTAAAATAATTTGGATTAAAAGTTGAATTCTATGTTTACTTTTGTACACATTATTTTCTAAATTTCATAAAGATATAGTTTATTTGATCATTTAATGTTTCAGGTCTATTTTTCTAAATATTTGGTATAATTCGAACACTAATTGGTAAGTCAATATCTTTCGCATCAGTGTCAATCTGATTAACATAAAATATTTGATCGAAAATGTTGAATAATATTTGGATTTGGATTTTTTTTTATTTTTCTTAAACCTAAACCCGAAAATTTAAATTTTAAACCTCAAATCTAAAACTTTAAATAATATATTCTAAATCTTAATTATTAATATTTTTCCTTTTTATTTCATATTTCGGGCTTAATTCCGACTTTAAAGTTATGAAAGTTTACTAAATTGTGGCCAAAAATATTTATTATATTTTAGGTATGCATTTATATTTCTAATTTATAACTTAATAGTAGGAGAGTTGGACTCCCATATAGAAGTCCAGCTTAGCCCAACCCAATTTATAGCTTAATCCAAATCTTATTTATTTTTTTAATTGATTTCAACATAAAAAAGAGAAGAAGTCTTTTCTGTGTTAGATAAAAGGGAGAAGAAGAATCGAAAAACTAAAACAAGAGTTTATCGAGAGTATATATATGGGAAGGAGGAAAACAGAAGAATAATTTGATTCCTAGTAATTTCTGTAATTAATTTGGATTGAAAGTTGAATTCTATTTTTACTTTTGTACTTGTTATTTTGTATATTTCATAAATTGATAGTTTATTTGATATCATTTGTTTCAGGTCTATTTTCTAAATCAATACCTCTTCCATCAGTGTCCAATCTGGTTAAAGAGAATATTTGATCAGAAATTTTGAATATATTTGAATTTGGATTTTTTTTTAATTTTTTTAAACCTAAACCCTAAAACTTAAATTCTAAAACTTTAAATCATATATTCTAAATCTTTTTATTTGGTATTTCGGGCTTAATTCCGACTTTAAAGCTATGAGAGTTTTTGTAAATTGTGGGAGGATATTTATTATATTATATGTATGAATTATAGTTGTTGAGAATATGATTTATAACTTTATCAATTTATAGATTAATCTAAGAATAATAGAAAACTAAAGCAAGAGTATATCTGATAACAGAAGAATATCTTCAATTCCTGCCTAGTAATTTCTGTAATTAATTCAGATTAAAAGTTGAATTCTATGTTTAATTATGTAAATATTATTTTGTAATTAATTTCATAAAGATGATACTTTATTTGATATCATTTCATGTTTCAGGTCTATTTTTCTAAAAACTGGATACATAACACTAATCGGTAAGTCAATACCTCTCCCATTGGTGTCCAATCTAATTAAAGAGAATATTTGATCAAAAATTTGAATGATATTTGGATTTTTATTTTTCTTAAACCTAAATACTAAAACTTAAATTCTAAACCTTAAATCTAAAACATTAAATAATATTTATATATATTCTAAATCTTAATTATTAATGCTTCTTCTCTTTATTTGGTATTTCGGGTGACTTTAAAGTTATCAAAGTTTTTGTAAATTGTGGTAAGGATATATTTATTATATTATAAGTATTATTTATAACTTAATAGTAGGGGGAGTTGGACTCCAAGAAAGAAGACCATCCCAACCGAATTTATACCTTAAATCGAAACTAAAGCAATAGTTAATCGAGTATATCTGAGAAGATAATAGAAGATTCAATTCCTACATAGTACTTTCTGTAATTAATTCGGATTAAAAAGCTGTGGGATGAGCTCATGGTCTTTGAGCCATTACCATGTTGTGTTTGTGATCCAAGAACGCCTTGCTGTTGTAGAATGACAAAACTTGTAGTTCAACAGGATACATCTAATAAACTCACACAGTTTCTTATGGGTTTAAATGACTATTTTGATAATGCAAGACGACAAATACTTCTTATGGACCCAAAACCGAGTATTAATCGAGCGTATGCGATGTTGCTGAGTATAGAAAGACAAAGGGAAGATCAGTCATTAATGACAGAACAAACTGAAAATTTTGCTATGCTGATGAAAGATAATTCAAAACAACAAAGGGGACAATATATGGGAAGAAATAATAGAGGCAGAGGAGGAAGACAGTCTACAAACAAAAATAATAACAAAGGAGCATCATCCTCATACTACACTTATTGTCGAACTTATGGACATAATCAAGAAGGGTGTTTCAAATTAATTGGTTACCTTGACTGGTGGAAGTGGAATAGAGATCAAAAGGCAAGAAATTCTTCAAATGCTCTTCCAAACCCTCTGCCAAGATTAACAGTGTTGAGTTTGCTGTTGTCATCAAGGAAGTCATGAAAGGACTACTTGCTAAAGGAAAAGCCAAAGACAACTATTATCAAGGTAAATTTTATAATAACAATTTTACTAGTGCATGTAGCTTAAATGTGCATAATAATAACAAGAATAAAGCCTATTTGGATCATTGATAGTGGAGCTAGTTGTCATATATGTTCAAATTTAAGTTTCATGACTGAAGTGAGAAATATTGCTAATGTGCCATTATTTTTACCTGATGGATCAACTAAGCATGTAAAACAAATTGTAATTATTAAACTTAATGAAAAATTGAAAATGTTTGATGTCATGCATGTGCCAGATTTTTCATATAACATAATTTTAGTTTCTAAACTTGCAAAGAAAAACAATATTAAATGTCAATTCTCTGTTACTGGATGTTTATTGCAGAATCTTAGAGACAACATCATCATAAGCAAAAGGGAATTATCTCAAAATCTTTACTTACTATATAATGAAGAAATTGAAACTGTTACAAAAGAACATGTTTCTAATTCATGTACTGATTTCATGTTACTTCATAGAAGACTTGGACATTTATCTGATGTTGCACTCAAACATGTTTTTCAGTTTAATAAAGATGAAAATATTCATTGTGATGAAAATATTCATTATGATGTTTGTCCAATCTCTAAAATGAAAAGATTACCCTTCAATTCTAGTACATCTATGACTATTAAATGTTTTGAATTGATTCATATGGATGTATGGGGGCATATAAAGAAACATCACTTATTAATTGTCCTTATATGCTTACAATTGTAGATGATTATAGTAGATTTACTTGGACATACATGATTAAAACCAAACATTGTGTTACACAAACATTTATTGAGTTTTATGCCATGATTAAAACACAATTTGAATCAACAATTAAAACTATTAGAACAGACAATGGTAGTGAATTTTTAAATAATGAATGTCAAATATTTTTCAAAAGAAATGGTATTTTACATCAAAAGTCTTGTCCTTACACCCCACAACAAAATGGGGTGGTTGAGCGCAAGCACCAACATCTTCTCCAAATTTCAAGATCCTTAATGATTCAAGCACAAACACCTTCACATTTTTGGTCTTTTTCAATCCTTATAGCAACATACATCATAAATAGAACTCCTTCCCAAGTTATAAAATGGTACAGTCCATATTATAAACTTTATAAACAAAAACCAGATTTTTCTAACCTATAAGTTTTTGGATGTTTATGTTATATCAAAAACAACATTTCTCATCAAACAAAATTTGAACCAAGAGGAAAAAAATGCATTTTTATTGGTTACTCTCTAGGACATAAGGGTTATAGAGTTTTTGATATTTTAAATGAAACCAAACTTGTTTCTAGAGATAATTTTTCATGAAAATATTTTCCATATAAAAACATAAAATTTGTACCAGAAAACACACAAAATTCTTCAAATGTAGAAACTGTTTTTGATGACTCTGATGAAGAATTAGATTCATCTCACATAGACGATGCATTTTCTCCAAAAACACAGTGTTGATCCCGTACTTCAACATCACTCGACTGAGTTTTCATTTGAAAATAACACAAATGCATTTCTAAACCAACCATTTCTTCACCCTTAAACAACACTGAATCATTTAATGGTTTTCAAACTGATCAAAGGAAAAGCAATAGAGAAAGAAAACATCCAACTTGGTTAAATGATTACATTGTTAACTCAAATACAAACATTAACAATGGAAAATCATACACACCAAACACTTTTTCTTATTCATTCAAATGTATGAACACCGATCACCTAGAATTTTTAGGAAATATTTCAACACTTAAAAAACCACATACTTATAAAGAAGCTGCAAAAATTAAACATTGGAAAACTACAATGAAAGAAGAATTGACACCTTTGAAAAATAACAACACTTGGGATTTAGTTCCACTTCTAAATGGGAAGAAATCAATAGGGTGCAGGTGGATTTACAAAACAAAGTTCAATCCAAATGGAATAGTGGCAAAATACAAGGCGTGCAAAATGATACAACCAAAAAGATGGGTTCAGCAAGTTGATGTCTTTATCAAGCCTTTGGATCATGGAGCTTTTTACAATCTTAGAGAAAAGATGAATTTGAAAGATATTCATCTTGAGGGAGGGATGTAAGAATATGTAATAAATAAAACATTATAAAAGTGAAAAGCTTATTTGTAAAGACTTAAGTTTGTTAAGGACTTAATTGTATATTATGTTAATATAAAATGAAAAGACTCTCTAAGAGAGGGTTACGTTCTATTGTCTAATATCTCTTCTTTCGAGCACTAAATCTCTCAATCTCATAACTTTCACAGATTCAATTCCTACTATTAAAATGAAGAGAGTGAGATTGTATTGAATCGTTATTCATGGTTACATAAATTATTCTATTATATAGACATTATAATTGACATATAAGGAAACGAAATAATATAATATTGATATTATCACAATTTATAATGTTGTGATAATAACTTACAAATATAATAAATTAAACTCTAACACCTAAATAGTACTTTTTTTAATTAATTCGGATTAAAAGTTGAATTCTATGTTTACCTTTGTACATGTTATTTTTAAAATTTCATTAGTTTATTTGATATGCATTTTATATTTCAGCTCTATTTTTTCTAAACATTCGGTACGATACTAATACTAATCAGTAAGTCAATATATCTCAGAGAGAATATTTGATAGGAAATTTTGAATTTTTCTCTCCTCTCTTATCTTTATTATTATTATTTTTCCTTTTTTCATTAATTGATATTTTTTTCTAAAACCTAGACCTTAAAACTTAAATTCTAAACATTAAATCATATATTTTTAACCTTAAACTCTAAAACTCAGTGTTGAGATTTATTGTTAAAGGTTCAGAATTTAAATAAAAAAAACGACATCTTGATCAACAATTGAAGCACTCGTGCGATCATCCAAGCACTGCCACTGCCGGAGGCCTCTGTTTTGTCTGTGGTTGTCAATTTTTTTGTGCTTCTCCTTCACCACCAAAGAACGACGATGAAAGGGTATCGTTTAATTATGTGTTTGACGATTTCTCTCTAACTAAGGAGGAACTTTTCCATTTCCGTTGCAATAATTATCGAACAAACCTCGTTAAAAAGATTAAGCTTTGTCTCGTCCTAGATCTTGAAAATACTCTAATTCATTCGATAAAATTGCGTGATTATTTAAATGAAGATCGAGCAAGGAAACACAAATTCCTCTACTTATTTAATGAAACGGAGAGGTTATTGAAGTTGAGGCCATTCGCGCGTAGGTTCTTGACAGAAGTGAGCAAGTTGTTCGAGCTTCATATTTACACAATTGGGAAACCAAAGTATGCAAATGCCATCGCAAATTTTTTGGACCTTAAAGGAGACCCTTTTTGATTGGAGGGTTATTACAAGGTATGATTGCACAACCAAAGGCTAGAAGAATCTTGACGTCGTGCTTGGAGGGTTAGAGAGGGCAGTGAAGATTTTGGACGATAAAGAATATGTTTGGCCAAAACATAAGGAGGATGTGTTACCCATTATACCTTACTATTATTGGAAAAAAGATCAGAAAGAGAAAAGGACAGATGAATACTACCGTATATTGCGAAGATATGAAGAGAAAGTTTATTTTGACGGTGTTGGGAATTATTTCCAACATTTGGGTACATATATTATTTAATAATTGTGTATGAGTTGTTATCATATAAAGATTAAAGCCTAATTAATGTGATCTATTAAAGTATAAAAATTATGGGCTTATTTAGACAACTATAATAAATATGGGGACATATTTGTGTAAAAAAGAAATATCATTTATTATTTCGTTGATGGTCGAATAATAAATGGGTATATTAGGGCTCATATAGATAGTCTACCGATTTGTTTTTCTCGCCAGACAAAAGGTTTATATTCATCTCTCAAGAACACTCATGAGGGCTATCAATATAGGGTTGGAAGACTTAAACCCCACCCACGTCAGACATTCCGATTCAGGTCCAGATATAGAACAAGAAGATCCACATTCCGATCCAGGTCCAGATTCAGAACAAGAAGATCCAAGATCAAGAAGAAGAGAATAACGAAGAACGACTTAATGGACCGTTCTTCATTCAAGATCCATGTATGTTTCCGCAATTACAGTTTATCTCAATTTATCGATATAGAGTATATAGATTATAGACTTAAGAATAAAGATTTAGATTAAAGATTCTAACAAGTGGTATCAGAACCTTCTCTATGTCGATCTATTGAGATTTAAGTTTATAAGATTTTTTAAAGAATATGAATGAACATTTTTTTTATATATGTTCTTGATCTAGTTCAGCCAGAACCGATAAAGAATAAATTTGATGATTGACTTAGAAATGACAATAACTGAAGTTTTAAAATCAGATTTAATTAAGAAAAAGAAAGAAAACAGATTTATACAGATTTTATACAGATTTATTGATGAATAAAAAAAGTGTCTTACATATCATTAAGGATAAATCAATTTGTATATTATATATATTTTGATCATACATATGTATTTGATTTGGAAATTTAGAGATATGTTTATAATTAATTATAAAAATATGTTAAAGTTTCATATTTTGATTTCATTCATATAATTATTTGATTTAGGGAATGAAATAATAATAATTATTATTATTAATCTTTGAATGAATGAAAAAGAGAATAACCTTTTCATATTCTTTTGATTATTTTATTATTATTTCTTTTAATAACAAATTTATCTAATTAGTTAGATATATAAAGAATATTAAAGAATTAATAATTAACACATACATATGGAATCAAGGATAATACATTATATAATATGCATTTATTGTCAAGAAATAAAAGATACATATTTTCTTTATTATTATTTTTTTAATAATAATTAAGGCACCATACATATCTATTTCAATGTATCGGTGGAGAAGAAGAAATCATTTTATAATTTAATTAAAGTATTAGTTATTTATTAATTAAAGAATTATAATTAAGTAAGGAGTTCAGTTTTTTCTTATAACTAATTAAGGAATTTAATGTTGTATTTTCTTATAACTAATTAAGGAATTTCATGTTTTAAGAATAATTATTATTATTATTATTAATTAAGGAATTAGTTATATATATTGAGGAATTATGGGACAGTGAACTATTTAAATTCTAATTGATTTTATTTTATATAATTTAATTAAGATATTAATTATTTATAATAATTAATGTATATGTTTAAGAATAACGTCGCTATATAAACGAATTATTATTAATAAAAAATAATAATAAGGAATTATATATATAATCATTACTAGAGAGATTTGATAATAATAAGGAATTATATATATAATTATTACTAGAGAGATTTGATAATAATAAGGAATTATATATATAATTAGTAATAAAGAGATTTCAAGAGTTATATATATAATTAAGAAATTAAGATATGAATATTTAATTAAGAAATTCAGTTTTAAAATAATAATTAATTAAGGAATTCAAATTTTTTTAATTAATATATTAATACATTCATATAAAATTAAGAATAAAGTTAAAATATTTTATAAAAATAAATATTAGGAATTATGAAATAAAGTAAATTAAGAAATTTAATATATATATATATATATAATTATTATGATTTGAGAATTAATTAAAGAAAGATATACATGTTTATATTACCTTAATTTATAACTTAATTAAGATATTTATTATTTATGTTATTCAGAATTAAAAGAAAGAAAATATTTATTTTTATAATTTATTAATAATAATAATTTATAATTAAAGAATAAATAAAAATAGATTATATGATATATCAATTAATCAGTAATTAAGGAAATAGATTATGATATATCAATTAATATAATAATTTAGAAATTTAGAAATTTAGAGTTATATATATATATATGGTGTTGATTGATATTAAGAAATAATTGAGTGATTAATAAAATCACAATTATTTGTTTTGTGTAACACATATGGAATTTATGCAATTTTGATACATAATTATGCGGTTGTTAATCGGCCCAAAGGAAGGTTAATAATTGGTCGGATTGCAAATTTAAATAATGTACAAATTATTAATTTATAGAACATATTTGTTTTATAAGATTAAGACAGTTGTGTTTGTAACTATGCAATTATTAATCGGACAAAATGAAGTTTAATAATTGGTCGAGTTACACACTTAAAATATATACATAAGTTATTAATTTATTAAATCAATTAATTGAAACAACATTCTACCAAAGTAGGCTCTCTTGTGTAGGTTAATATGTTTTATAAATTAAGAAGGTAGTGTGTATGTAATTCATGCGGTTATTTAATTGGCCCAAAGGAAGATAAATAATTGGTCAAAATAACATTATGCACATGTGGTAATAAATATGTAACAATTATTCGGTGTGTCATGTGAATAATTGGACTATCCAAAGATAACTAATTGTTTGACAGGACTTATTGTTAATATTTGATTACTACAAAAGAGTACCGTTTGCAAGTTAATATTTAATGTTCAAAGACTAAATATTAATGTTGCGTTTGGTATCTTATGATGAGACGTACCATTATTTTGAATTTATGTGATTATTAAAATTTTGTGAGTATGGTTGTTCATTTGTTTTGCTATCTAATTAAGTTAACACTTCTCCTTATACGGATTCTTCTTGTCAACATCTTAAGTTCATTTTATATGATGAAGATTTTAAGGCGTGTCTAAAATTTGTTATTTTTTTAAGAACTATATCTAAAAGGGTTAAAATTGCTAAGGTTATTATTAGAATAAATATTTCATAAAAAAAAATACACCATATGTTTTATTTTGTTTCAAAATTAAATGCATTAAAGTTAGAGTTACACTAATGTATTCTCATGCATCTAATTTGGATTTTCTTATTCTCACTTAAGTTAATTGATGTGAATTGCCGTCTCTATATGAACTCACATCATATTGTGTGTAAGAAAATAAAATATTGAAACAAAAATAACATAAATAATGTTCACTTAGCAAATAACTTAAAAGATAATAAAGAAATGAAGTTGTAAGAATTGCAGATGTTGCACCTAAAAGAAATTTACTAAAGAAAGTGGTGCATAAAAGAATACATATTACAATTTTTTTTTTGTTATAAGAGTAATTTAACTTTAGTACTCATACACATTTGATGGTAAACTTCATTATTACTATCTAAAGTAAATGTGTTGATGTACGGTTGAGTTAGTTGTCAAAAGTCAATTGATGGTGAAAGAAAAATCGGTGTGGGCATTGACAATTCATAGTAAAGATGAAGAAATAAAGAACTACTTTAGATACTTTTTATTTGGAAACAAACATTTATGGAATATTTTCATGTAATTGATTCATTTGGAAGGAAGAGTTAAGAATTACAACTTATATATGGAATAAATATTCAACTAAAACAACTAGTGAATTCTTTTGGGATTGTCCAGTTAAGGTCAGGCCTTATAGGTCTAAAGAAAATAAACTAGACTAAAGAATTGCTAGATGTTAATTATTGGATATTTTGAAAGATCTAGAGACAAATTTAGTCTCATAAGTACTTCAAAATTAGCCTTGAAAATAAATATATACATAATACTCCTTAAACAAGAGTCTAATGTATGTTCTAGATTATATGAATCAAGAAATTAATTATATTTATGATATTGGACAAATACTTGAAGGATCTTGGTTTGGATCATTAAGAAAGCAACCAAACAAGTAATGTGACATTTTAAGAATAAAACATTACAAACTCATATAGTGAACTCGAATCGGATAGAGATCATTTGGTATATTGATTCAAATTTTGTTGGATACCAAAACAGTCAGAAATTCGTGCCACATAATTTTAGTTTAATTATTAGTTTAAAGAATTAATTCTTGTAAGAGTGTTAAGCAAGACACTCTAATTATTTCAAGTTGATGGCAGAATTTATTAGGTGTTTTGTGGCATTCAATTAAAGAATCTGACTACAAAGTTTTGTCACGGGGTTACAAATTATGAATGATATAGAAAGACCACTAAAGATATTACGTGACAATAATTTGCAGTTCTTTTACTTTAAGAGTAATATGAGTTCGACTAAGTCGGACTATTTGGAAAATAAAAAATTCAGAATGTTACTTATCTATTGAGCATATTTGGACAAACTCTAAAATTACGGATCAATTCTCTAAATATTTGTTATCCGAGGTCTTTCATGAATATATTATTCATATGGATATTGCACATTTAGATGATATACAATTTTAGTGGGAGTTTGTATTATGATGCTTGTATATATATAATCTGAAATTTATGTGCACATTAAAGAATCAGTTTCTAAAGAAATTAAAGATTTAGTTTTTTTTAAAGAAATCAAGATTATAAAGTTATTCAGATTGATCTCTATAAGGAATAAAGGTTGGTATTAGACATGTTAAAGATCACACTACATGTTAATCTACACTACACACCCATGTTTATTCTATGTCATTTGATTGAATTAACATATGTGATTATTGAGGGTTTAGTTACGACTTAATGTAACAAAAAACCGCTTTAATCCTATGTTGATATAATTAATGGACGAGATTGATATAGATGTATTCAGAAATGATAACAATATTTTGAGGTCTTAAGGTTGTAATATACAATTGAAGGAAATATATATGACCCAAGTGGGAGATTGTTGGAATTATTTCCGACATTTGGGTACATATATTATTTAATAATTGTGTATTAGTTGTTATCATATAAAGATTAAAGCCTAATTAATGTGATCTATTAAAGTATAAAGATTATGGGCTTATTTAGACATCTATAATAAATATGGGGACATATTTGTGTAGAAGTAGAAATATCATTTAATATTTCGTTGATGGGCCGATTAGGGCTCATATAGATAGTCTATCGATAAAAAGGTTTATGTTCATCTCTCAAGAACACTCATGAGGGCTATCAATATAGGGTTGGAAGACTTAAACCCCACCCACGTCAGACATTCCGATTCAGGTCCAGATATAGAACAAGAAGATCCAAATTCCGATCCAGGTCCAGATTCAAAACAAGAAGATCCAAGATATAAAGAAGATCAAGAAGAAGAGAATAACGAAGAACGACTTAATGGACCGTTCTTCATTCAAGATCCAGGTATGTTTCTGCAATTACAGTTTATCTTAATTTATCGACCTAGAGTATATAAATTATAGACTTATGAATAAAGATTTAGATTAAAGATTCTAACAGATGGCATTGAAGAAACTCCATAGAGACTTCTTTAATCCTAAGAGGAATTGTATTCATGACAAAGATATCAGATACTTTATAAAGTCTGCGAGGAAGTATTACTCAAGTCATAAAGTGGGAAATAGATATTAATGATCAAAATTAATTAGATTGTTTCTATTAGTTTTTTGAATCTTTAATTTATGATATACAAAATTAACCATTTGTAATATATATATATATATATAATATTGTTTAATTTTAGAGTGTCCGGATGATCCAGATCGAGAGCCGTTGTTAGTTTGAATATATATATGTGAGAGTAAATTGATAATTGATTCGGAATGTGGGTTGACCCGTCCATAAACTTTAAAAAATTAAAAATGATATAGGTATGTTTTAAACTTGCAACATAACAAAAACAAGTAAAACCATTTAAACTACTAAGCAATAAGACTTTATATTTTAAATTTAACACCAAATTTGATGAATACATGTCATTCTAACGGTTAAAAATAAAATTAAAAATACTATATATATATATTTTGAATTTGTAACCTAAATAAATATAATCATTCAACAAACCCTTTAATTCATATATATATATATATATAAATAATAAACTTTAATAGTGAAAAAGAGAGTTTAGTTAATTATAGAAGAAATTGACACAGTTCTTTATTTTTTATTATAATAATAAATTTAAATAAATAAAACTAATAATTCAAAATTTATTTAAAATAATAATAAAAAATTAATATTAATAGTATACTAATAATTCTTTTATATATATATATATATATATATATATATATATATAATAAACTAAATTTTAAAAATAAAAATTTAGTTTAAATATATTATTTAATAAATACAATTATTAAATATATGTATTTTTAATTGTTAGTCATATAAATTATATATACATACAAAAAATTATAAATATAAATCAACAATTTTAAATAATCTAGCGGTTGAAGTGTTAATGCTATATAATGGAGATCATGGTTCAAATTCCATTATGCACAATTTTTAAACTATTAAAAAATATTGATGGTTGATGAATAATATGTTAAATAAAAATGTTGGTTTATCGAAGCAAGGAGATGGTTGAATGCGATATTGGTTAAAATTTGTGATGAAATTGATGGGTGGGTAAATGACATTCACAAAATTAGTGGTCGATTAGAATGGATGGTTAAAATATGCAATGGAATTGGTGGTTGGGTAATGACATTCACTATATGAAAGGAGATGATTTGTTGTTTGTTGATTGGACCGAAGTGAAAGTGTAAGGTCACAAGATTAGATGTCAATTGAGGTGGATAAAAATATGGAATGAGATGGTTAGTTAGTCGAAGTGAGTATTTCACACAATGAGAGGTCGACTGAGTCAATTGAGGTGGATAATAATATGGAATGAGATAGTTGGTTTGTCGAAGTGAGTATACCACACGATGATAGGTCGATTGGGGATTGGTGGGCCAAAGTGAGGGTAAAAGAGATTGATAATGTACCAAAGTGAAAATTTAAGGTCACGGTATGAGATGTCTGATTATGGAGGATAAATGTGAAATGAGATTGGTTGATTAGTCAAAGTGAGTATAAGTAAGTCGGGATGTTTATTGTAAAATATGTGATGAGATGGATTGTTTGACCAAAATGAATGTAAAGTCTTGAGATGACAAGTCGATTGAGATTAGTGGGATAAAAATATGGAATAAGAGGGTTTTAATTAATCGAAATATGGGTCAAAATGAGGGTAAAAGAGATTGATAACGTTGGAGATGGTTGATTTGACCGAAATGGAATTGTGTAAGGTCACACAATATGATAGGTTGATTAAGGTGTGGATAAATATGGAATGAGATGCATGGTTAGTTATTCAAAGTGGGGATAAAAAAGTCATATTGTATATTGTAAAATATGTGAGGAAATGGGTCACAAGATAAGAAGTCAGTTGGGGATTGGTGACCAAAGTGAAGAGTACATGAGATTGGTGATGTTGGAGATTGTTGATTTGACCAAAGTAAAAGTGTAAGGTCACATATGATAGGTCTATTATTGGGGTGGATAAATGTGGAATGAGATAGATGGTTAGCCAAATTAAGGATAAAAAAGGTCAGGTTGTATATTATAAAATATGTTAGGAGATGAGTTGTTTGACGAAGTGAAATCAAAGTCTTGAGATTAGAGGTCGACTGTGAATTCGTGGAAAAATGTGGAATGAGATGGTTAATTAGTCAAAGTGAAAGTAAACTAACGAGATGAAATGTTAATTGAGGTGGATAAGTGTGGAATGAGATGTATGATTAGCCGAAATGAGGATAAGAATGTCGATTTGTATATTATAAAATATGTGAGAAATGAAAGTAAGGTCTTCGAGATAATAGAGGTCGATTATGATTGGTGGATAAATATGGAACGAGATGATTTTTGATTAGTCAAAGTGAAAGTAAAGTAAAAAGATAGAGGTCAATTGGGAAAGAAATTGATATTGGCGGTTAAAATATGCGAAAAGATTAGTTTTTTGACCGAAGTGAAAGTTAAGGTCACGAGATGAGAAGTCTGATTTTAATTGGTAGATAAATGTAGAATGTGATGGTTGGTTCATCATTGATTGAGCATTGATGAGCATTGATTGAGCATTGATGGGCTAAAGTGAGGTATGAGTGATTTAAGGTCACGAGATGAGAGGTTGATTGAGCATTGATAGACTAAAGTGATGGTAAGAAAGAGATTGATAATGATTGAGATTTTTGATTTGACAAAAATAAAAGTGTAAGGTCATTAGACAAGAGGTTAGAAAAAATATGTGATGATATATGTGAAAAGATGAATTATTTTACGAACTAAATAAAATGTGGAATGAGAGTGATTTATTTTTTATTTTTTATTTTAATATATTATTCATGATTTATTAAGAATTTTAAACATTTATAATTTTTTAATTAATTTTTTTATTAATTTTTTTTATTTGTGTGTATCATAAGGGAATCTTCCTAGTTAATCTTTAATCTATGATCAAATTATTAGTTTCTAATTAATATGAAAGAAAGTATAAACGTTGTTTACTTATGGAGTCAAGCCCCTTCACTTTCATAAAAAAAAATGCTTTAGTCACTTTCTTTAAACGCTTTCAATCATACAAATTGAAACCTAAGTTATTCAATTGAGATTAAAAATGGTGATGATTTATTGTGTGATAGTATTTTAAATTTTAATATTTGAATTCGGTTAAAAATATGTTTCGATTTAGCTTGTTAAAATCTCGAGTTAATTTTTAAAATCCCAAATGAGGTAAACTCTTAAACATGTAAATTTTTATGATTTTAAATTTAGTATAAAAAGATTTTATGAGTTTATAAATTATTTTGATGGTACGATTTTACGTTTAAAAAATAAATTTATATTTAAAAATTAATAAAATAAAGTAATATATTATTTAATTATTCAAATAAATAAATTAATAAAATTAATTTTGTTACAGTATAATATGTTATAATGTTATTTATTTATCATTATTTTAAATTAATTTTATATTTAAATATATAAAATTTTAAAATTGACTAAGTATAAAATACTTAATTATATATAAAAATTATAATAATATATAACTATTATTTTTTTAAATTAAACTCTTACTATTTTTAAGTAATTTCTAAATTTTTAGAACAAAAAAATGCTTTATTAGCGACGAATAACTAGCGACGCATATATAACGTCAAAAATATGCGACGCATATATAACGTCAAAAATATGCGACGGATATTCCGACGATATAATCCACGAAAAACATAAACCGTCGCAAAACTTATAAATATTTACCCATGATTAATTATATTGCTAAAAAAAAGATAATTTTCAGTTAAAAATAAGTGAATTAATTACTAATATATTTTAGATGAAATTTCTGGCGAAAAATGTTTAATTATATTATTTGTCAAAAAATTTTGACATTATATTCAACTTTATTTTCGCTCTATCTTCTACCATAAAACAAAAATGAAATTCATAAATAAAATCTCATTTAAATAATAAAATAAATATAATATAATTATTTTTTATATAAAATTAACTCCAATTAATTTATAAAGAAAATATTTAATATTACTTTAGCAAAATCAGTTGATAATATCTAATATAATTATAAATTAAATATATAACAAATTAGATTAATTAAACAAATATATATATAAGATAAAATCTTCTTTAAATAATGAAACAAATCCAATATAATTAATTTTTTTACTTAGTCAAATATAATTCTTTTTTTTTATATAAATTTAAGTCTAATTAATTTTGCAAGTGAGGTATATAAAATTAATTTATATATAAAATGAAATATTTACTTGTTATAAATAATATAAAATAATATATTTAATATTGGCTGTCACAAATTCCATGGATAATATTGGTCCGTGGCAAATTAAGTAGATAATATTGGGAGTTGAAAGAAATTGGTCCTGGCAAGTTACGAAGATAATATTGGGCGTCGAAATTTTTGTCGAAACCCTAAATAATATATTGATCCATCACGGCCGGCGTCGAAATTCCAGTCGAACTTCTATTATAAATGAGAGAGAATCGCATTGCTCGTCATTTATCTGTACTCGATTGGAATTTAATAGCGAGTGAGTGAGTGAGTGAGAGAAAGTGTCTTCGATCGGAGCATAGACGATGTGGAGGTTAGAGGTAGAGCTCTGTTTCATAAGATCAATCTTCTTCTTCAACCAATAGAACTCCAGAAGGGGTTAGAAATTCGATTTTATCAGTGTAAAGAGGAAGTGTGTAGATGCTAGAGTTGCAGAATTACCATCGATCATCCAATAGCAACAAAATCGGTAATCTTAAATGATTTCAAACCTAGTTAGTCTGATTATAACCTTGTTCTTCTCCGCGTAATTTATACACTGAGGAATGAATTGAAATGAACCTCCACAACGGGAGTGAACCATCGGGGACCGAAACGAGGAGTTGTGTCTGAATTGGTAAAGTCTGTAGGTATCGGAATCAGGTAAGCTGTTTGGGAAATTGTTTCTAGACCTAACTGCTTCTTTTGCTACTCTCTTCTCATATTGCACAAGAACAAAGGTTGTTTGTTCTCATTGATATAGAACCTCCACCAGGTTTTCAGTTTTGACTAATGTTGTCCTGAATTTGTCTTTCAATGATTTGCGCATAATTCTTAGTAGTCTAAGTCTCTTCTCTATAATAATGTTGATGAAAACCAAGGATAGTCTGCTTGAGTGAGAAGAGTCTGCCCATTTTTCTTTCTATGTTGGATTTTCATTTAAACTTAACCCTGTTTTGGTTCACCTACAGAGTTTAAATGCATCAAGATCCTCTTTAAGATCCATAAAACTTTGAAAGGAGATGTTTTCGCTAGTGATACTAATTACCAAGGGTTCTTTCAGCTTGGACTTATTTTTGAGAATCAACTGCACCAAACTCAGACACTACTTACATGTGTTTAGATTATTATTATAAATCATAATTGTTCAACAAAATTCAATTTTAACTAGATGATATGTCCCCTTTTATATTAAATACTTTTTCTACGACCTTAGTACAAATTTATGACTGGATTGATCGATACTTTCATCGATTTGCTTGATTCCAATGTATGGATATTAAGATTTCGTTGACAATTCAGTTCAATTAAGGAGTTCCTAAAATTTTGTTTGCCTATAAATCAACAAGAATATCAGATTTATTGATGAGTTTGATAAAGAGTCTCACATTTATAAGTGCGTGTTTGTCATGGTCAACAAGAAGTTGAAAATTGAAGATACTTTTGATAATATGTGTGTTGTGTGTTTATAGGTTGTATTTATTTTTGGAAAAACCTGGAGAGAGCTACTAGGATAGTGGATCTAGGGGGCGTTAAGAAGATATGTGGCGATCCGAGTGGGCGATCAATTTTCCAGGTTGGTTGTTATTGTAACTTCTTTATTCATTGTGGGAATCCTTATATATTGCAATTTCCAACAATTTATTGTACTTAATTTGGTGTGTAATGTGTATGTAGGTCTAGTAGGAATGAGGAATATTTGTGTTTCCCAGGACATTATTATGTTTGCTATTCTTACTTTTATGATGTGGTAAACAGAGGAGAACAACTATGTGTTAGTTTTTTATGCAAATTCTTCTTGTTCGGGAAAATTAAACATATAATCTCATTTGGAAACACTTTATAGAGCAGCTGAAACTGAGTTTGGACGCTAAAAATCAACAAATTTATGAATATTTGTCTAATTAAGTCATGATCTCATATAATTGGATAAACAAAAAGGGTTTTCAAGGAAATTTTCGAAGTTGACTCTTCCAAATTCAGTTCCAGCTCTAGGATGTGTTTTCAAATGGTATTTAATGTATTTTCATGATTAGGTCTTGTTATCCTCTAACTTCTATTCTATCTAATATTTTTAGAAATTGTCCAAATAACGTTGAGATGGTGTCTGAACTGAATTTGTAGATAACATATTAATACTTGTCATATTAGCTTCGGACTAAATCAACGATCTAGAAAAATGAACAAAGGTATGAGTTTCTTCTTCTTCCACTTGTCAACAAATTAAGAATTCCTCTGTATTTCAATTGTAATTTCTTCTTAGAAGTGTTGGAATGGTTTAATTGTTGTGACCTAAAATATTCTGCTTGATTGAAATACTTGTTGGGTAGCCTTTGCTCTTTAAAGAATGTGAAGCAATATCTTGTTCTATATATCAATTGAATTTTCTCTAGGAATTTAGAGAATCATTAGCTGTAGTTTACACTTTTTCTTTATTGAGTAAATACATGAACATATCATCCTTCTGAGAAGTTCTTTTACATATTACCAGTTCTTGCCAATGTTTAAATGTAACACGTCTGTCTAGGTGATATCAAACAATGATGGTTCAACTGGCTACGCAACAAATATTTTTATGGTAGCATCAAGGCTGTTAAAATCTCGAGTTAACTCTTAAAATCTTACGTTTTTACGATTTCATATTAGGTTAACGAGTCTGATTTTAAGTAAACTCTTAAATAGGTAAACTCTTACGATTTTAAATTTACGATAATAAGATTTTACGATTTTACGAGTTTATAAATAATTTCAATTTTACGATTCTATACGATTTTACTTTAAAAAATCAAATTTATATTTAAAAATTAAAAAATAAAGTTATTGGTTATTTAAATTAATTAATTAATATAATTAATTTTGTAATTATAATTTTTTATAGTGTTATTTATTTATTATTATTTAATTAATTTTATATAAAAATATATAATTTCTTAAAATTGGTTAAGTATAAAATATTTAATTATATATAAAAATAATAATAATATATAACTATTATTTTTTCAAATTAAACTCTTATGATTTCACGTAAACTCTAGATTTTACGAGTTTACAACCGGCTAACGATTCTACGTAGACTCTCGATTTTGACAGCCTTGGGTAGCATTTGATTGTCGTTTCACATTAGATAAAAAAATCAGTATCATTCTTACATTTATTCTATTCTATTTGAACATTAATGCAGGATGCTTAGGAAGAGATGAAACCCATATAGGATAATTGTTTCACTTTTTGAAGAGGATCACAAGAGAGAGCATATCATTGGTAAGTAACACAATCAATGGTAAATTAGTAAACATGAAATGTAAATTAAGTTAGTTTTTTTCGATAAAATTTCCACCTTCATGGTCCACTTTAATTGTTTTTCTGAAAATTTGGACTCAACAGTGTGGAACATTGAACCAAATGCAAAAAGATGAATTCTAATAAAATATTTTAGGGATATTGAAGCTCCCTCTCTCTCAAACTGCACAAATCTAGTAGTTTCCTTTTCAATTAACTATTTAATTTAATTGTTTTGTTTATAAAATTAACCTCTATCGTTGCAATTGATCAATTATTCTACAAATAATTGTTTTAGATTCTAATTGTAAAGTAGTCAATGACTGTAATGTAAGAACCAAATTCTCAAGTTTCAATACGTGTGTACTTCAGTTACGTGAATTAGCTATACTAATCTTTCGTCTCTACTTGAATTTTCTCGTCCAATTACGACTCTACGGAGCGTTTCAATCGTGATATTATAAGCATTAATTTGAGATGTTGACAGGTGTAATTGGTTAAATCAGGACGAATAGGGCGAGAATTCGTTTCAAAAAGGTCAATACAACAATTTAGTAAGAGACAAAAATTCAACCATACTCCAATAGTCATCAGATTACGCAGTTGATCCTATATGTTTTCAGATTATGTCAGTAAGAATTTTATACCATGCTTGTTTGATCGTTTGAAATTGATTTGAATTTTCAAATTTGTATTCACTGTTTTGAAATTAATTTCTTAGCTTGGTAAGTGTAAGATTTAATTTTAAACTAGTTTAATGAGTTAATAATTAGACAGTGCAAACTATTTTTGCAATTTGATAAATATTGGATTTCAAATCATTAAAATAACTAATTACTCTTAGTTGTGAGGCTAGTTGTCTAATTTGTATCATTTGACATTTGACATTATTGATTCTTTTTGTTGTTATATTTTGTTTGTGTTGATTTTAGTAATTTAGATGACTATTTGTATTCTTATCATGTGGTTTTATTGACTTCTTTGGTTGTTTGGTATATTTTGTGTTTAAATAGTAGTATGATGTGAAGATAATTATCTAATTTATATCTTTTTGTTGATATTGTTGCAGGTTATTAATGAGTATTACGCATTTGAATTGGATATTAAGATATTTTTTTAACCTGTAATTTGAATATAGTGTTTTAGTGTTTTATAACTTTGTATTAAATTATTTGTGATAAATCATGGTTGAGAATGAGATATATTAATATTTAATTTCAATGTATTTTTTTTTATTGATTTTTGATATTTTATAAAATAATATTTAATATAGAATAAAATCATTTCTCACTATAATAATAAAATAATTAAATAAATATTAATTTTGAATGGAATAATATTACAATTTTATTTTAGACGGTAGGAAATAATATAAAAAAAAAACTTATTGGCCAAAAAAACTTATTGGCCGTTGAAAATTTCGTCGGAAATAATAACAAGTATGTGGCATATTTATTTGAAAAATCGTCGCTAAAAATTTGAACATACATCAGAATATCCGTCACAAATATTTTCTGACCGATTGAATAGTCATCGGATACTTATCGGATACTTACCTACGAGCTAATTTGCAAACTTTATTTTAATAATTGAATATCCGTCGCAAATGATTTATCCGTCGAAAAACCTGTCAGTAAAAAGTGTCGCTAATTGTCCATGTTTTTGTAGTGTTTAGAAGCTTACAAATGAACACTTAAATTCTATAGATTTTAATCAACTTGGTTTTGATTTTGAGTATTTAATTGGAAAACTTAAAGAATATCCTATCAAAACTCTTTTAAAATTATTAGATTATCTCATATTGATTCTTGTTAATTATTAGGATTAAATTCACTTAGTTAGGAGAGTTCTTGATTAGTGATTAGTAATCAGTAATCAATTTTATTCCTCAAATGAATAAAAGAGAAACCAAGATTTGATTAATATTTTTTTATTCCTTTTTTATGCTTAAATAATTTTGAGAAAACAAATCAGCTAAAAACCGATTTTTGAGGCTGAGTTCTCTCATTCTCATTGGATATTTTTATTTTATTTTAAATATATATAATAAAGAAAATTAACGGTTGGTGTAGGCCGAAATAAAACAAAAAAATCATTAGTCGTTGATCAATGTTCTAGTTACCACTTTTGAATTATTATTTAAGGATATTGTTAGAGATTGTTATGAAATTTGTTATTAAATATTAGAATTAGGATAATTAGATATAAGTTTAGAGCTTTATATTATTTATATTAAAATATATATAAATAAATAAATAGGTATTAGTTATTCTTTAAATTTATAACAAAAAAAACAAATATATAAAAATATTATATTTTACAATAGTTTAATCAATTACTCTATTCTAATTTATTTTTATCTAAAAGAGTAAAATATCTCTTAAACAAAAATTCTATCATTAACAAATTCAAATTAATATATATCTTATCAATTAACATAATATATATATACCTACCTACTGCCTACATACCATTCTTGATTTGCTATTTATACAATATTTTTTTTCAAGAAATGGTCTGGCGGAAATGCAGTGGCCGTAATGGCAAGGGTAAGAGCGGTCGTACTACTATTGGAACTGAGACAAGAAGAAGGGAGGAAATAACAGCAGCAAATGCTGCTGTTAATTTTGCACTGAATGGGAGTCGCCGATCTAATTACCCTTCATTTCTCAATAAACCGGATGCGGTTGAGGTTGCTCCCCCCCCGCCGCCTCCCCCCCCGCCGCCTCCCCCGCCTCCGCCTCCGCCTCCCTCGCCTCCGCCTCCCCCGCCGCCACCGCCTATCAGTCCTCGTCGCCGCCGCCGCCGCCGCAAAGTATATCATGAAAATTCAATCCGTAGGTATGTACCCATCAATCTCAGATACCCAGATGAGGACCAGCAAGATTTAACCGACGAACAAGATTATGGCAGTGATCCTAGTTCATCTTCTCAAGAATCCGATTAATTTTATTAGTTTTTTTTTTTGTATATAAAAATTAAATAATGCATAAAACCTTGATAAATACTGTTACTATTTGGTGGTATTCTCCTAAATAAACAAATCGTAGTTCTTATTCTTCTCTAGTTCTTATTCTTCATTTTCTGCAATTCTTGAAAATGTACATTTAAATATTGCCATGCAGGTCAATTTTTTTATATATATATATATATATATATATATATATATATATATATATATATATATATATATATATCATGTTGTTAAAATCATGAGGTGTTTCACATTGTTTTTATTGTACAGACTAATAATTAATGTACTCAAAATTACAAAGAATCTAATAGACATAGATAAAACAAAAAATCCATTTTAATAAAATAAAAACAAATAGATTAAATATATTATTCTGAAACTAAATTGTCGTCCCTATAAGGTCAACCGAGTCAGCAGCCCGATCGGAAGGTCCAGCTGAGTCAGACCCACTTCTTAGAACGGAAAAGACCCAATGCGCAAAGGCTTGTCCCGATCAAGACTGTCAAAATCGAGAGTTTACGTAAAATCGTTTACCCGTTGTAAACTCGTAAAATTTAAAATTTACTTGAAATCGTAAGAGTTTAATTTGAAAAAATAATAATTATGTATTATTATTATTTTTATATATAATAAAGTACTTAACTAATTTTTAAAAAATTATATATTTAAATATAAAAATTAATAAATAATAATAAATAAATAACACTATAAAAAGTTATACTTTACAAAATAATTATATTAATTTATTTATTTGAATAAAAATAATTACTTTATTTTTTAATTTTTAAATATAAATTTGTTTTTAAACGTAAAATCGTAAAATCGAAATTATTTATAAACTCGTAAAATTTTATTACCGTAAATTTAAAATTTTAAGAGTTTATCTATTTAAAAGTTACTTAAAATCAGACTCGTTAACCTTCCGTAAAATCGTAAAATCGTAGGATTTTAAGAGTCAAGATTTTAACCGTCTTTATCCCGGTTTTTTTTACCAAACAAAGAAGACTAGGGGCTTTCGGGCGCGTGAATGAAAAAATAAATTGAAAAAAATATGGCAACCCCGCGTCTCCCTCTTCTTAGCAGGAATGTCGTAGCCTTATCTATTCGTTGCATGGTGACCCAAGGAGGAAGACCGAAGCAGATCTTGTTTTTTTTTCACATGTTCAAATGCAAGGAGTTTTCGTTCTCTCTATAAATAGAGATTTCAGTTGTTTGTAAAAGTGGAAGAGATTGATAGATCAAGAAAACAAAACAGATTAGAGATGGTAGGGCTTATGTGAATTGTATTTAGGTATTGGGTAAAGTTGTATTAAAATCTCATTTAAAGAATCACAATTCTAATCTCATTTAAGCTCGTTCTTTTATTGTTATGTCTTCTTGTATTAATATACGTTCTTATGATACATTATTATTATTATTATTATTATTATTATTATTATTTTTATTTGTAGCAATAATCAAGCCAAAGCCAACTTTTATAAAAATTCAATTATAATCTTTGGTGTTCTTCAATCCCCAAATTATCATTATATTTTTTTTTCAATACAAAATTACATAAAAAAAAACACTCAGAGTTGAGGAGTATGTAGAAAAATATAATCCGGGTATAGAGGAGCACATTAATTTATGACTAGAAATGTTAAATAAATTAATAAGATAGTACTATACATTTTTGTTCAAGAAACCACCTAGCTAACTTTAATTCAGTACTTTTGTTCAAGAAGTCATTAAACTTTTAATCCTATTCTTATTTTTATTTTTATTTTCTGAATTTAGTTATAAACAGTACAATTCAATTATATGTTATATCAATATTTAATTTATTAAAAAATATCAACAAATAGGTATAATACTATAATTTGATTTATTATTTTTATTTTGAATTGTCCAATGACTATTTAGACTCATATTTGGATTGTTTTCACTTAATAAAACTCAAACTATTATTATTTTAGTCAATTCATACTTTGTTCAAGTTTACAAAATATTTGTCACTTTTTATTCGTACTTTTGTATGCATGTGTCAATTATGTGGTATTTAGAATAAAATAAGATAGTTGAAAGAAGAAGCCTAATCTGATCATTCAAGAAGGACCGCCAGGTTTGTCTATCCTATTATCCTATGATACTATCTAGGAATAACCCTAGCCCTAGTCAAACTCTAATACAATTCTCAGATCCAATCACTTAGCCGATGATGATCGAGAGTCAAATACCAATAACATATAATGTTCGATTTAAGAGAAAATACACCAACAGTCCGTTAGTTATTCATGCAGCGGATCATCCAAGGCTGAATATCACTTCTGTAGTTCTTACTTGAAGAGACACATACTTTGGTTGGAGTTTGAGCGTTCGCCTAACACTTCAGGTAGGGGTGAGCAAACGGGTAAACCCAACCCGTATTACCCAACCCATATTCAACCCAAATTAAATTTACCCAACCCATAATTCAACCCATATTATTTACTAATATGGGTTGGATATGGGTTGGGTAACCCAAATTATTATTTTTTTTATTTTTTTATTTAACATGTATTTGACTCATTTAATATATTTTTATTCGTTTAACACGTTTTTCACGTTTTTGACATTTTTAATACGTTTTTCTCACGTTTAACACGTTTTTGACACGTTTAACACGTTTTTGGCACGTTTAACACGTTTTTGGCACGTTTAACACGTTTTTGGCACGTTGAACACTTTTTTCATGTTTGTGGAATGTTTAACACGTTTTTGACACGTTTGACACGTTTTTTCACGTTTTCGACACGTTTAACACATTTTGACGCATTTTGGCACATTTAACACGTTTTAACACGTTTTGACACGTTTAACATATTTTTCACATTTTTGACACGTTTCACACGTTTTTCACGTTTTTGGCACGTTTTGACACGTTTAACACATTTTCCACATTTTTGACACGTTTTAACACGTTTAACACGTTTTCGACACGTTTAATACGTTTTTCACATTATTGACACGTTTTACACGTTTTTCACATTTTTGGCACGTTTAACACGTTTTGACACGTTTAACACGTTTTCCACGTTTTGAGACGTTTAACACGTTTTTGACACGTTTAATACATTTTCGACACGTTTAATACATTTCTCACACATTCAACACGTTTAACACATTTGACACGTTGAACACTATTTTCATGTTTTGACATATTTAACACGTTTTTCACACGTTTGACACATTTTTCACGATTACGACACATTTAACACATTTTGACACATTTTCACGTTTTTGGCACGTTTAACACGTTTTGACATGTTTAACTTGTTTTTCACGTTTTTCACATTATTAACACATTTAACACGTTTGTAACATGTTTAATATGTTTTCACACATTTTTCACATTTTTGGCACGTTTAACACGTTTTGACACATATTCCACGTTTTTGGCACATTTAACACGTTTTCCTCGTTTTTGGCACATTTTGATACGTTTAACACGTTTTTGACACGTTTAACATGTTTTTCATATTTTTGACACGTTTAATACGTTTTCACTCGTTTAATGTCAAACGTGTGAAAAACATATTAAACGTGTCAAAAAAGCCAAAAACGTGTTAAACGTGACAAAAACGTGTTAAAACTTATCAAAACGTGTTAACGTGCAAAAAAATATGTTAAACATGTCAAAAAATATGTTAAATTTGTAAAACGTGTTAAAATGTCAAAAACGTGTTAAACGTGCTAAAAATGTGAAAAATGTGTTAAACATGTTACAAACGTATTAAACATGTTACAAACATGTTAAACGTGTTAAGAATGTGAAAAACGTGAAAAACATGTTAAACATGTCAAAAACGTATTAAACGTACCAAAATGTGAAAAATGTGTTAATGTGTGAAAAACGTGTCAAATATGTCAAAAACGTGTTTAACATGCCAAAAACGTGAAAACATATTAAATGTGTGTAACACGTGTTAAATGTATGAAACACGTGTTAAACGTGTGAAACGTGTTAAACATATAAAAAACGTGTTAAACGTGCCAAAAACGTGAAAACCGTGTTAAACTTATCAAAAATGTGTTAACATGTTAGTTATGTTAAAAACGTGTTAAACGTGCCAAAAACGTAAAAAAACGTGTTTAATTTGTCAAAAACGTGTTAAACGTGTTATTAGTATAAAAACGTGTTAAACATGTCAAAAACTTGTTAAACGTGTCAAAAACGTAAAAACGTGTTAAACGTGTGAAAACATGTTTTAAGTGTGAAAACGTGATAAAAATATTAAAAATGTGTTAAATGTGTGAAAAACGTGTTAAACATATAAAAAACGTGTTAAAATGTCAAAAACTTGTTAAACGTGCCAAAAACGTGAAAATCGTGTTAAACTTATCAAAAATGTGTTAAACGTGCCAAAACATGAAAATCATGTTAAACTTAACAAAATCGTGTTAACGTGTTAAATATGTTAAAAACGTGTTAAACGTGTCAAAAACGTATTAAACTTGTCAAAAACGCGTTAATCGTATTAAACATGTCAAAAACGTGTTCATCGTGACAAAAACTTAAAAAATGTGTTATTAGTGTGAAAATGTGTTAAACATGTCAAAAACGTGTTAAACGTGTCAAAAACGTGAAAACGTGTTAAACGTGTCAAAAACGTGAAAACGTGTCAAAAATGTGAAAACGTGTGAAAAACGTGTTAAACGTATGAAAAACGTGTTAAACGTGTGAAAACGTGTTAAACGTGTGAAAAACATGTTATAAGTGAAACGTGTTAAAAATATTAAAAACGTGTTAGATGTGTGCAAAACGTGTTAAACGTATGAAAAATATGTTAAACATGTCAAAAACGTGTTCGACTTAAAGTTGGAAGATGATTAGTTTATATTGGATTAATAATAGAGAATTTAACTAAATTTATATAATTTGGGTAATTTGGGTAACCCCAACCCAAATTAAACTCAACCCATACTCAACCCAACCCATATTAACCAACTCAAATTAATATTTTGGGTTTGGGTTAGGGTTGGGTTTGGGTAAACCCATATTATGCTCACCCCTAACTTCAGGCGAAGATTAAAAGTGGTTTCATCTATGGATCATATCCTTAGCCGAAAGAAAGTGATGAGCATGAAAAATGGAGTATTATTGATGCTCTATAGTTAGAGCTTGGATAATGAACACGATAGAGCCAAAGATTGGGAGAAGGTTTCAATAAAAAAAAACTAGTTGCGAATTGTGGTTAGAGGTTCAATTTTGATATGAAGGTAATAACGGACCAAGAAGGTATGAATTACAAAGAGATATCAGTTTTGTTCAACAAGGCAATTTAGATCTAGAAGAATATTATTCAAAGGTCAGGTTGTTTTGGGACGAAATGTTAGGACTAAAACAACTTAAAAAATGCAGGTGTAAGAGAGTTCGAATTGACTATGATGGATGTTTTCTTGAGGCTTAGATGCTTCAGGACGATGAAGAACTGAAACTGTTGCAATTATTGATGGGCGTCGATGAGAGGTATGAGTATATAAAGGATCAGATCCTCATGCATAATCCATGGACAAATGTGTACAAATCATTCATTATGTTATAAAATGTTGAAAAGAAATCTAGACAAAAATACCATATCAAGAAATAGCAATGGTTATAAAAAAGATTTTACAAAGAAGGAAAGTCAAAATGTTGACAAAAATAAATATATTTGTTCACATTGTGGAGGAAAGGGACATATTAAGAAAGGATGTTTTAAGTTTATAGGATATTCGGATTGGTGGAAACAACCAAGGGATAATCATGGAAAGAAGAAGAATATATATCAAAATGTGAATGCACATGTTGCAGCTAATCTTGAAGATGTTTATGATATGACAATGGAAGAGTTCAAGATGTATAAGCAGTTTCTGAAGAATATATGAGGGACATTAAGACTAAAGGAGGTGGCTCTACTTCCTCTACATGTAAGTATTTTTTATCAAATCTATTTTCATTTAATCTATTTGATTATAATTTTAGCATGAATGAACAAATCAGTATGAAAGATAGATGACTTATTGATTCAAGAGCCTATGTCATATTTGCAATAACACCTAAAATTATGTACTTAGCTGATGGATCTTGTAGGAATATAACTGATATATGAACTGTTGAAGTATCTAATGGATTGAAACTTAAAGATGTATTGTATGCATCTTGTTTTAAATATTTTTTAATTACAGTTTCTAAATTAGCCAAAGAAAACAAAATGGATTGTGTTTTCTCAGAATCAGTGTGTTATTTGCAGGACCTTAAGAAAAGGTTCAAAGTGATTACGAGAAAAATGATTGGAAATTCGTATTTCACTGAAAATAGTTTGTTTTCTTGTAATGATGATGATTCTGTTGGTAATAATTTTTCTAATAATGTTGTTGATTATATTTTGATTCATAAACAATTAGGACATCCTTCTTATAGTGTTATCAAACTTGCATTTCCAGATTGTTTAAATGAAAAATTTTAATGCAATACTTGTTCACTTGCAAAAATGCAAAGATTAACCATTTACAAGAAATGAATCTAAAACACAAATAATTTTTGAACTTATTCATGTTGATTTATGGGGACCATATCGAAAAGAGTCTATTTTGAACACACCTTGTATGTTTACAATTGCTGATGACTATTCTAAGTGTACATGTATATTTCTAATCTCTAGTAAAGTGTTTGTGTTTGATAAACTTTAAAGTTTTTTTTAAATGATAAAAAATCAATTTGAAATTGGTATCAAAACTATTCGATCAGATAATGGAACTGAATTTATAATTTTGGCCTTTTTCGTTATTGACAGCAACTTATATTATTAACATAATTTCTACAAACATTTTAAATGGAAAAACATCAATTGAGATTTTATGTGGAAATAAACCAGATTATGATTCTTTTAGAGTATTTGGTTGTCTATGCTATGTTATAAATGTTTTTCCAAACAAGTCAAAATTCTCAAATAGAGCTAATAAATGTGTTTTCGTTGGTTATCCTTTAAATAAAAAAATTTATACATTTTATGACATTAATGAAGGTAATGTTTATGTTTCTAGACATGTTATATTTCATGAGAAAAATTTTCCTTTTTCAAAAAAGGTTGAGCATGATGAAAATATTGTAAAAGGGGGTAAGTTACATGATGTACCGTGTTTCTTTGATGAAAAATAAGATTTTACAAATCATGATAACTAGATTTAGATAATCACGACCTTAAATTTGATGAACATTATATTCTAGAGTGTGATTTACAACATAATTCTATTAATTTGGAATCGAAAGTTCAAATACAAAATTTTGAACATGATTTACAACATAATCCTGTTAATCTAGAATCTAATGATCAATCTGAAAATTCTGAACATGAAAGTGTACCTTTAAATGTTCAAAAAGAAAAAAAATGATGATACTTCAATAAAAGTTCTAGATTCACTAATCCACTTGTTTGATGAAAGATTATGTAGCAAATCAAGTTAAAACAAATGTTAAACAAAAAAATGATTTCACCTTCTTATCTGTTTGTTTCAACTTGCAAAGATATTGATTATACTAATTTTCTTGGAAATATTTACCAATTCTCTAAACCAATAACTTATAAACAAGCTATTTTAAACCCAAAATGGGTAAAAACAATGAATGAAGAGTTAATTGCTCTCTATAAAAATCAAATATGGACTTTGACTGATTTACCAAATGGTAAAATGGCCATTGGATGTAAATGGATCTATAAAACAAAGTTAAATGCTGATGGAAGTGTTAATAAATTTAAAGCCAAATTGATTGCAAAATGTTATAATCAAAAGGATGTAATTGATTTTCATCAAGTCTATGAACTAGTGGCCAAGAATGTGACTATAAGATTATTGTTTGATTTAACGGCAACAAAAATATGCCATTTACATCAAATTAATGTGAATAATACTTTTTTACATGGCAATCTTGATGAAGATTTATATATGAAGATACCAAAATGTTTTAAATTTTGTTTTCCAAAATAGGTATGCAAACTAAACAAGAATTTGTATGGTTTAAAACAATTATCAAGGCAATGCCATTTACATATTTCAACCATTCTCAATGACATTGATTTTGTAAAATCAGAAAATGATCATTGTCTTTTTCATTAAAATAGATGAGAATGATATTGTCTGTTTATTAATGTATGTTGATAATATTCTTTTAGCATGAAATTCATTGCAACAAATTGAGGATATAAAACGGATTATACATGATAAGTTTCAAATCAAAGATTTAGGTAAGGCTAAATTTTTCTTAGGTATTTAAATTATACATAATGATAATGTTATTTATTTAAACCAAAGGAAATATATCTTGGATTTAGTTTTTGATCTTGGTTTAATTGGAGCTAAACCAACTCTTACACCAATGAATAAAGGTGTAAAACTTTTAAATGATCCTAAAGGTGTAAACCTTTTAAATGATCCTAAAGGTGACGTTCTTGTTGATTCTTAAAAATATAGACAACTAGTAGACAAATTATTGTATTTGAAATTTACAAGACCTAATATTGCTTATTCTGTTCAGTAACTCAATCAATACATTAATAAGCCTTATCAGTCTCATTTTGATACTGCAATTCAGGTTGTTAAATATCTGAAAAAAACACCATCTCTAAGAATATTTTATTCATCTAATAATGATTTATAGTTATAGCGTTTTCAGATAGTGATTGGGCATCATGTTATGATACTCGAAAATTACTTACAGGGTATTGTATTTATATTGAACATACGTCAGAATATCCGTCACAAATATTTTCTGACCGATTGAATAGTCATCGGATACTTATCGGATACTTACCGACGAGCTAATTTGCAAACTTTATTTTAATAATTGAATATCCGTCGCAAATGATTTATCCGTCGAAAAACCTGTCAGTAAAAAGTGTCGCTAATTGTCCATGTTTTTGTAGTGTTTAGAAGCTTACAAATGAACACTTAAATTCTATAGATTTTAATCAACTTAGTTTTGATTTTGAGTATTTAATTGGAAAACTTAAAGAATATCCTATCAAAACTCTTTTAAAATTATTAGATTATCTCATATTGATTCTTGTTAATTATTAGGATTAAATTCACTTAGTTAGGAGAGTTCTTGATTAGTGATTAGTAATCAGTAATCACTTTTATTCCTCAAATGAATAAAAGAGAAACCAAGATTTGATTAATATTTTTTTATTCCTTTTTTATGCTTAAATAATTTTGAGAAAACAAATCAGATAAAAACCGATTTTTGAGACTTAGTTCTCTCATTGGATATTTTTATTTTATTTTAAATATATACAATAAAGAAAATTAACGGTTGGTGTAGGCCGAAATAAAACAAAAAATTCATTATAGTCGTTGATCAATGTTCTAGTTACCACTTTTGAATTATTATTTAAGGATATTGTTAGAGATTGTTATGAAATTTGTTATTAAATATTAGAATTAGGATAATTAGATATAAGTTTAGAGCTTTATATTATTTATATTAAAATATGTATATATATAAATAAATAAATAAATAAATAGGTATTAGTTATTCTTTTAATTTATAACAAAAAAAACAAATATATAAAAATATTATATTTTACAATAGCTTAATCAATTACTCTATTCTAATTTATTTTTATCGAAAAGATAAAAGAGTAAAATATTTCTTAAACAAAAATTCTATCAATAACAAATTCAAATTAATATATATCTTATCAATTAAAATAATATATATATATATATATCTTACAAATCAAAAAATTCAAATTTTAGATTTTGAATAGCAATCTATTTTCTATTATAGAAAAATGAAATTAGTTTTTAAAAATAAATGGCTAGACTGCAAATTATAGGGTTCATTTACTGATTTTTAATTCACAAGTAATTTTTTCACTAATATCATGCAATATTAATTAGTGAATATTTTAATTAATTAATTTTAATTTGATTTATAAACAAAAAATTCATTTTTTTTATTAAGTAAATAAGTTAAAAATGATTTTTATAAATCATATTCATAATTGCTAAGTCAGCCCAAAAATATAGATTAAATTGTTAGTTTTGTTTTTTAATTAATATATTTTTGGCTATAATTTATGTTTGTTTTTTTATAAACTTGACTTGGCTTATTATAAGAATACTATATTATCCAGATTTTAATAATGTTTATTAACATAATTAGTTTCAAGCCTCTCTCTCAGTTGTGATTGTTGAGAATCATCTACCTATTTCGTTTCTTTCCTACTCCTCTAGTAACGATCGATGGCTCATTCGATGACCTCGACTTTTCATGATGATCATGCACCTATTCCGTTTTCAACGGCCTTAGTTTTGGCGGTTGAAGATCATACACCACCGAGAGATCTCAAAAATCGCATAAACAAGTCGACGAGGGGTTTGAAAAGACGCCACTTTGATAAAGATTTGAAGCACTCATGCGATCATCGAGTCAACGTGGGAGGCCTCTGTTTCGTTTGCGGTTATCAACTTTCTTCAAATTCATCAACAATGACCAACTACGCTGATGAAATGATACCACTTAAATATGTATTGGACGATTTCTCTCTAACCAAAAAGGAGTTTTTCCTTTTCCGTTGCACTAATTATCGGACAAACCTCATCGAAAAGAAGAAGCTTTCTCTCATCCTCGATCTTGACAATACTTTAATTCATACCATCTCATTCGACGATTTCTTAAAGGAAGACCACACTAGGGACTCCAAATCCCTCTCAGAAAAAGGAATCGTTACTTTTAAGAAGAGGAAGATCTTAGCGAAGATAAGACCATTCGTGACCTACTTCTTAGAAGAAGTGAGCAAATTGTTCGAGCTTTATATTTACACGTTGGGAAGTCAATCGTACGCAAATGCCTTTGCGAATATGTTTGATCGGGACGAGGCCCTTTTTGATTGGAGGGTTATTTCGAGGGATGACTGCACAACCAAAGGCGAGAAGAATCTTGACGTCGTGCTCGGAGGGGAAGAGAAGGCGGTGGTGATTGTGGACGACAAAGAATCTGTTTGGCCAAAACATAAGGATAATGTGATACAAATTAAACCTTACTATTATTGGCAAAATGATAAGAAAAAGACCGAGTCAACGGAAGACTCCATTAATTACGTTAATGGCGACGATGTAGAGTTGTTGATTATGTTGTTGACACTAAAGAACCTTCATAGAAGTTTCTTCGATTGTGAGAGGATTTATATTCATGAGAATGATGTTAGGCACGAAATCAAGTGTGCAAGAGAGTATTACTTAAAACCTAATCATGTAATCTCTAAGTTCTTTGATATTCAAACTGTAGAAAATCAGGGTATGAAAAAATAAATGTACCTCTCATAATGGTTTGATTCAATTTTAATTTTTATCATTGTAAAAGCAAATGCTTTACATCTTTATTTTTATTTTTTTTCGCCTCCCCCAACCAAGATAAAACTCTTTAGATATTATATATATATGTTTATCAAATAAGGCTTTGCCTCAGTGGTTTTAGAGCTGAAATCTATAGTAGAGGTCAGCTGATCAAATCCTGCCTCTAACATTTCTTTAATTATAACCTAAAGTAATTAATATTTTATTTTATACAAAAAAAAATATTTTCTAAAATACAAGTAATTATTATTAATCTGCCTATAACATTTCTTTAATTATAACCTAAAGTAATTAATATTTTATTTTATACAAAAAAATATTTTCTAAAATACAAGTAATTATTATTAATATTTTATTTTATACAATTTTTTTTCTTCTAAAATACAATATTTATAATAATACATAAATTTTAGTTAATATATAAATAACATTTATTTATATAAGTTAAAATATAAAGAATTATATATAAAATAATGAAAATCATATAATATTATTATTTATTTTAAAACTACATTTATATTATAATTTATTTATATATATATATATTTTATTAATTTTAATATAATTAATAATACAAATTACTTATAAATATAAGGATAAAATAACCATTTATATAAATATAAGGGTAAAATATTATTTTATATTTCTTAATTTTAAATTATTTCAACAAATAAATGTATTTGTTAGATTTTATTTAGAGGTTGTGACACATATTTATTTTTAATCATTTATTTTATGTAGGATATAGAATAATGAAGATGTTCTATAAACGAATTTGTACTTCTACATCATATGACCAGCATGAGTCTTCTCAATCAATTAATGAGCCTACTAATGAGTCTAATGTTACTGATCAAATATACATGGTTAGAATATAACGTATCAAAAGATGCATCATTTTGTTTTTGGTGTTATCTTTTCAAACCTTTAAATAGAGAAAACGTAGATGATACATTTATAGGAGATGAGTACAAAAATTGGAAAAGAGCATTAGAAAGATTCAATCGTCATATGAGAACTTCAAATAGTTGTCATAATGAAGCTAGAATTCAATTTGAATCATTTTAAGATCAAAGACATAACGTGAGAAACGTTTTACGTACACATGGTCGTGATATAGAAATAAATTATCACACATGTTTAACGACAATATTTGATATAACACGCTTTCTATTGAGGCAATGATTACCTTTTCGAGGACATGATGAGTCAAGTAGTTCATCAAATAAAGGAAATTTTCTTGAATTGATTGATTAATATAGTCAACGTAATGAAGATATTTGTCTTCTTTTGTACCGACTCATGGACAAGAATAATTTAGTAATTGTGCTTATTAGTATTTTTATGTAATTATCGAGTAAAATTTTAATTAAAAAATGCATTTATTTGATAGCCAAAAAATGCTACGTTATTAGGTATTTGGCCCCCCCGAGAAAATATTTCTGGGTCCGCCACTATATATATATATATATATATATATATATATATATATATATATATATATATATATATATATATATATATATATATATATATATATATATATATGAATAAAAGCATGTTTTAATCTTCTCATTAACAAAACTAAATATTTATTTTCTTATTATTTAATCTAAAGCATATACTTTAAATTTTAAATGAATCCCATTTTTTCACGATATTATAATTTATTTTATAAAAATAAATTATTAGAAAAACTCATACTATATATATATATATGGGAAGAATGTCAATTTTATACACCAAGTTGTAAGAATGTGTCAAATTTACTCATTAAGTATCAAATTTCTATTTATATATATATATATATACTAACTTGTCAAAAAGTGTCAAATTTATTTAAAATAACGGAAAATTAAACGGAGTTAAAAATTTGTCACATGTAATATCCACCTATATATATATATTTTTTTTAATTTATATTACTTTAATTCTTTTCATTCAAACAAAACATTCAAAATTTTCTTTAACCATTTTTTTCTCTCTTTACCCATTATCTCTTCATTTTTCTTCTCATTGTTCTCTTCGTCTCTTCATCTTTAATATGAGTAATTATTATGAAATGAATTTAATATGAGTAATTATTATGAAATAAAAAGCTAAAATCAATAGAAGGTGGGATCCCATTAATGCCATTGAAAGAATTTTAACTCACCATTAATCATATCTGATGAAGAACCACCGAAATCTTTGGAATCAGCTTCGTTTGGAAGCCTAGATCAGGATTTCATTTTCCTGTTTTTCTGACATGAGCTCTGTTTGAAAGCCTAGATCAGGATTTCATTTTCATATTTTTCTGACATCGTCGCCGATCCGTACACTACAGAGGCCCCCACCTTTTGTTTAGTACATTTACAAGTCTTGCAGAAATGCCTCGGATGCGCGAGGCCGTAGTTGTTGTAGTAACAGAATTTCGTGTTTGGAGAATCGCATCTCGAACACTTCATCGACTGTTTCGCCACCTTCACCGCCGTCACAGTTTTTCGGTCACCTAATTGTTATTCCGTCACAATATTATTATCTAACTTCGACATAGCTAGTTCTGTAATTTTTTGGAAAAAATTGAGAAAGTAAAGATCTTTATAGATGATTAGTTTATTATTTCATAATTTAATCTTCATTGCAGTAGCTCAGACTCTATCAGATCCATTTTAATTTCAGCTACAATCAGAGATATAAAAATGATGTTCGTGAACATTATAGAGATTTCAGAAAAAATAGATTACTCATATTATAGATTAAGAGGAAAAATTAGAAAAAAATAAAGAGTTGGGGCAAAATTTTAAACTCTATTTAATTTTTCCGTTATTTTATATAAATTTGACACTTTTTGACAAATTAGTATATATAAATAGAATTTTGATACTTAATGAATAAATTTGACAACTTCTTACAACTTGGTGTGTAAATTGGTATATATATATATATATTGCCAATTCTTGATTTGCTATTTATACAAGATTTTCAAGAAATGGTCTGGCGGAATGGTAGTGGCCGTAATCGTAAGGGTAAGAGCGGTCGTAAGGGTGCTACTATTGGACATGATTCAGAGAGAAGAAGGAGGGGTGAAATAATAGCAGCTAATCAGGGGCGGAGCCAGGATTTGAAACCTACCCGGACTATTTTTTTATCAAAAAAATCTATCTGGGCTAGTTTTATAATAATATTAAAGAAACAAACAAAATAAACTAAGTTTACTGTCAATAGTGTTTTTCAGCGACGAAAAATAATCAATAACGACGGTAATTTAATGTCGTTATTAATAAAATACATACATGATATTTAGGGCTACCCGGGCTACAGCCCGGGCCGGCTTGTACTTGGCTCCGCCCCTGCTGTTAATTATTTATGGAATGGAGTCGCCGAACTAATTACCCTTTATTTCTCAACAAACCGGATGCGGTTGAGGTTGTTCCCCGCCGCCGCCTCCCTCGCCTCCGCCTCCCCGCCACCACCGCTTATCTGTCCTCGTTGTGGTCGCCGACGGAAAGTGTATCATGAAAATTCAATCCGTAGGTATGTACCCATCAATCTCAGATACCCAGATGAGGACCAGTAAGATTTAACCGACGAACAGGATTATGGCAGTGATCCTAGTTCATCCTCTCAAGTATCTGGTTAATTTTTTTAATTTTTTTTTATATAAAAGTTAAATAATGCATAAAACCTTGATAAATACGGTTACAATTTTGGTGGTATTCTCCTGATTAAACAAATTGTAGTTCTTATTCTTCTCTAGTTTAATACATTTATCAAATAGTAATATTGTTTGATGCATAAATGCGTGAATTATACTGCTTCATTTTCTGCAATTCTTGAAATTGTGATAAAACCTTTTTAAAAAAAAAATATTTTCAAGAATGTACATTTAAATTTTGCCATGCAGGTCAATTTATATAGGGAAATTTGATGAAATGGCCCTCATAAGATGTCTAATTCCAAAAAAGGCCCACGATTGATAAAGTTCGCAAAAAGGGCCTTTTTGCCCTGTGAAAAGTCTTTAATACCCTTTGATGTCTATTTTACCGCTCAATTACGAGAAATGTATTTCTCGTATTTGGTATTTCTCGCATTTGGTGCTCAATTACGAGAAATGTATTTCTCGAATTTGGTATTTCTCGCATTTGGTGCTCAATTATGAGAAATGTATTTCTCGCATTTGATATTTCTCGCATTTGGTGCTCAATTACGAGAAATGTATTTCTCGCATTTGGTATTTCTCGCATTTGAAATTTCTCGCCTTTGGTATTTCTCGCATTTGGTAAATATTCTCCGGCCACGAACCCTAAATTTAGGGTTCTCATATAAATACTTTAAAACCCTAATTTTACATTGTCCTTGTATTCTGAAGCTGCCAAAATGTCGAAGCGAGGTTAGTGTTTTCATCTTCTATACAATTCTCTATTAACTACATGTTTGATACTTGATAGTAATTCAATGTTGAAAAACAACGTGTTTCAGGTTTCGGAGGATCGGCGGGAAACAAGTTCCGCATGTCACTGGGTCTTCTTGTGGCGGCTACGGTCAACTGTGCCAACAATATCGGCGCGAAGAATCTCTACATCATATCAGTGAAGGGGATCAAGGGTCGTTTGAATCGATTGCCGTCTGCTTGTGTGGGAGATATGGTTATGGTGACGGTGAAGAAAGGGAAACCTGATTTGAGAAAGAAGGTCATGCCTTCTGTCATTGTTAGACAACGCAAGCCCTGGTGCCGAAAGGATGGAGTGTTCATGTATTTTGAAGGTGATTTAGTAGATTCTGATTTTGTTTTGTGTTATAACTTGTTACTTGTTTAACCAATTCTTTGTTATTCTTTACTAGAACAGTTAGACTGAAGAACCCACTCTTTTCACGATCTGATTGAAACAATCCCTTATTTGATTACAACTAGGGCAAATCAAACAATTTGAAAAGCATGCCTATTTCCACAAGTAAACAACTTAACCAAACAAAGCTCATCATAATCAGATATCTGTTTTGACAATCAAAGTGCCATTTAGTTAGTGTACAATTTGACTTTTTGATTGATTGTCATGTCTCACTTCATCATCACAATGCCTTTAACCCCCTTCTTCACTGCAATTCACTTTTGTATGACAAACTCTCAATGTTGAGGATTTAGAAATAGTTTTTCTTTAGTATTGGTTTTTAAGGGTATTTGGGTATTGTATATACCCACTAAGATATTAGAGAAAGAGTATTAGGGATAATGAATAAAGTTTATGGTATGATGAATGATGTATTTAGAAACACTATACTCACTTATTTGCGTTCACAGTCTTCCCTACTTCTTGGTCTTCTCCATTTTGAACAATCACAACACAATTTTTTTATATATGAAATTTGTTGATTGTAATATGTAAATATCTTGGTTGATAAATATGTTGTTACTATGCAGATAATGTTGGTGTGATAGTGAATCCTAAGGGAGAAATGAAAGGTAAAAAATGTCTCAAAATGTGTTAAATTACTATATCATCTTTATGCCTCATTCATTCAATCACCATTATTTTTTTGATGGTAAGAAAACCAGGTTCTGCCATTACTAGTCTAATTGGGAAGGAATGTGCTGATTTATGGCCCAGAATTGCAAGTGTTGTCAATGCTATTGTCTGATAAAGTCGGGGGACTCTTTTGCTTTTAAAAAACTTGTCAATTTTGTTTTTTGATTCACAACTGAGATTAGAATCATATACCATTTCAATTCTTGGGATACGCATAACATATTTATGAATGTTGATGTATGTGAGTGCTTTCAATTTTGGGTAATACCAAATATGCTATTCAAATATGTAAAACATCTAGTCAAGAAAATGGAGAATAAATAAAGCAGATTTTTAAAGGGTTTATATACCAACATATATAATGTCAACAATTCTTACAGGACAAAGCAAAAGTCGCAAAGAGTTTTTGTGTTCTTATCAAGGCCCATAGTTAGCCTTTTAATTTCTCCATAGTTAGCCTCTTATTGACATGATTCCATTAAGATTATAGTTGTTGAAGCATGAGTATTTCGGATTGACATGAAATAAAGAAAAATATGTATCTTTTTTAGAGGATATTTTAGCTATCACTTTAAGAGATTGTGCATGTTTTATGATAAAAAATGCTTATAAATTTGTAGTCGTAAAATGAAACCAGACAACGATTTGTCAAATATCATCTGATTTCGGTTTTTATATTCATAAAAGTATTTCAAAACAAGTATTTTTCAGTCTGCGGTCTTAATAACATAATGAGTTTAGCAAAAAAATAATAAACATTTGGATAGAAACTGACGGTAAAACTCCACAAATAAACTGTAATTTTCACTCAACAATCTGACTGTAAAAACTTCATAAATAAATTGTAATTGGCATAGTGTTTGCTTAAAGATGATACAAAAGAGAGACATAAAGACAGTAATAGTTTACAAACTTAAACAGATTCTGGTTCAACCCAACAAACATATTTCACTGTTCTTCGTCACTATCATTCCCGAAAACTGAAGCTATTGGAATCTTTCCTTCTTCTTTGTCGAGCTACTGTTTGAAATCTGGCCAACATAAGAAACTGCCTAATTAGGAAACAACAATGACAAGAGTCCCAACAGAAGTAACAAGGAAAAATAATTGCCTCCTTTTTTGGCTTAGCTTGTTTTGCAGATTCTTGGACATTGGCAGTAGAAGCAAACAACCAGGTAATAAAAACTACACGAAATTTTTAAGACCTTCCAAACTCGATGATACCAATTACCCTCAAAAGACACACATATAAAAGAAATATGTGTTGCCTTCTGCTAATAAATGTTGGTTTTGTAAAAAAAGAAGAAGCAAGCATCAAGCTCCAATTATCCGGGTATGCACACATATAAACTGCAAAAAGCATACCTTTCGTTTCTTAGTAATCTCCTCTGTCTCCTCTAACTCCACGTCAAGTTTCTTCCTTTGGATATTTTCTTCAGCAGTATAAAAACCATCCTCTTCCTGTTTTCCAACTCCCAATTTTGCATCCCGCATACCAGACCTTATTGGCTCAATTATTCCTTAATATAAACTGAGAAAATAATTTACTACCCAAATATTTGATAGAGAAAACATAACAGATGCATAAACAATGAAGTTCCTGAAGAAATGTTCAATTCTCGTGTCTATGTTGAGAACCAGTTCACCCATAAAACCTTGCTATAACATATTATAATCAATCTACTTCAATAGGAGATTGATGTTTATTTACCTTGTTCATCCTTTCCAAGACCTTTTCCTTTCCAACCCATCTTTTGGAGAAGCCTAAATCCAATATTAGAAGATGACAATTGTGTATTCAATGAAGCTTGTTCTACATTATCAAGATCAATATTTTCAGTAGGCCTGTGATTAATTGACAGATAAATCACAAGAGTATGAATATCTGAAGTATATGTAAGACAATCAAATTTACTTTTGTAGAAATCCAACCACCAGCAACCTAAGAAACATCTCGATACTTACATCCACCTTTTCTGGCAGTGTATCTCCCGGATTCGTTCCTTATCTGCTGTTATAGCATCTTTGGTGATTCATTTTATCCTGTATACATAAGACGAAAACCTTATAACTAAAGAAGAAACGAAAAAAAACCCAATTAATCACAGAGAGAAAAGATCCAAGTTTAGGGATTCGAATTTCTAATCTCATATAATACCAACCATTTTCTTCAAACCCAGTTGACCTATCTAGCCAAGTCTGCATATTTGATGAAAGACCCAATCTCAAAGATTTAATAATTTGAAAGAACAAGATCTAGCTAGAGAATACATACAAGGCTTTGGAAGTGTGGTGTCGAGGTCGGAGCGAACATTGCGTTCGACGGTGACGGGGGCAAGTGGAGCCTCCGATGATAAGACGTTCTTGTCTTGAGTCGTCGTCATGTATGTGTGTTAATCTGATATCCAAAGATGAATGCATCGCGATCGCGTCCTCCATTGGAGATTGTTCTTCCGTAGTTTATTGTAGATCGATTCGAAACCCTAGCCGTTTTCATATATTTTACAAATGTCCGAATCTCAATATATATACTCAGATATATCAAATGCGAGAAATACCAAAGGCGAGAAATACCAAATGCGAGAAATACATTTCTCGTAATTGAGCACCAAATGCGAGAAATACCAAATGCGAGAAATACATTTCTCGTAATTGAGCATCAAATGCGAGAAATACCAAATGCGAGAAATACATTTCTCGTAATTAAGCGGTAAAACAAGCGCGAGGGATATTACAGACTTTTCACAGGGCAAAAAGGCCCTTTTTTCCAACTTTATCAACCATGGGTCTTTTTTGGAATTAGACCTCTTATGAGGGTCATTTCATCAAATTTCCCTTTATATATATATATATATATATGAGAGTTAGATTTATGAGATTTTGGATTTTTTTTTTAAATCATGTTGTGAAAATATGAGGTTTCACATTGTTTTTTTTTTTTTTGTTTTTATTCTATTTTCTATTTATAAAATATTGATCTTATTGTTCAGACTAATAATTAATGTACTCAAAATTGCAAAGAATTTAACACACATAGAAAAAAACAAAAAAATCCATTTTAATAAAATAAAAACAAATAGATTAAATATATTATTCTGAAACTAACTTGTTGTCCCTATAAGGTCAACCGAGTCAGCCCGATCGGAAGGTCCAGCTGTGTCAGACCCACTTCTTAGAACGGAAAAGGCACAATGCGCAAAGGCTTGTCCCGATCAAGACGGTCAAAATCGAGAGTTACTTAAAATCGGAAAAGTTTAATTTAAAAAAATAATAATTATATATTATTTTTAATTTTATATATAATAAAGTACTTAACCATTTTAATTTTTTTTTATATATTTAAATATAAAAATTAATAAATAATAATAAATAAATAACACTATAAAAAGTTATACTTTACAAAATAATTATATTAATTTATTTATTTGAATAAAAATAATTACTTTATTTTTTAATTTTTAAATATAAATTTGTTTTTAAACGTAAAATCGTAAAATCGAAATTATTTATAAACTCGTAAAATTTTATTACCGTAAATTTAAAATTTTAAGAGTTTATCTATTTAAAAGTTACTTAAAATCAGACTCGTTAACCTTCCGTAAAATCGTAAAATCGTAGGATTTTAAGAGTCAAGATTTTAACCGTCTTTATCCCGGTTTTTTTTTACCAAACAAAGAAGACTAGGGGCTTTCGGGCGCGTGAATGAAAAAATAAATTGAAAAAAATATGGCAACCCCGCGTCTCCCTCTTCTTAGCAGGAATGTCGTAGCCTTATCTATTCGTTGCATGGTGACCCAAGGAGGAAGACCGAAGCAGATCTTGTTTTTTTTTCACATGTTCAAATGCAAGGAGTTTTCGTTCTCTCTATAAATAGAGATTTCAGTTGTTTGTAAAAGTGGAAGAGATTGATAGATCAAGAAAACAAAACAGATTAGAGATGGTAGGGCTTATGTGAATTGTATTTAGGTATTGGGTAAAGTTGTATTAAAATCTCATTTAAAGAATCACAATTCTAATCTCATTTAAGCTCGTTCTTTTATTGTTATGTCTTCTTGTATTAATATACGTTCTTATGATACATTATTATTATTATTATTATTATTATTATTATTATTATTATTATTATTTGTAGCAATAATCAAGCCAAAGCCAACTTTTATCAAAATTCAATTATAATCTTTGGTGTTCTTCAATCCCCAAATTATCATTATATTTTTTTTAAATACAAAATTACATAAAAAAAACACCGAAAGTTGAGGAGTATGTAGAAAAATATAATCCGGGGATAGAGGAGCACATTAATTTATGACTAGAAATGTTAAATAAGTTAATAAGATAGTACTATACATTTTTGTTCAAGAAACCACCTAGCTAACTTTAATTCACTTTTGTTCAAGAAGTCATTAAACTTTTAATCCTATTTTTATTTTCTGAATTTAGTTATAAACAGTACAATTCAATCATATGTTATATCAATATTTAATTTATTAAAAAATATCAACAAATAGGTATAATACTATAGTTTGATTTATTATTTTTATTTTGAATTGTCCAATGACTATTTAGACTCATATTTGGATAGTTTTCACTTAATAAAACTCAAACTATTATTATTTTAGTCAATTCATACTTTGTTCAAGTTTACAAAATATTTGTCACTTACTATCCGTACTTTTGTATGCATGTGTCAATTATGTGGTTTAGAATAAAATAAGATAGTTGAAAGATGAAGCGTATTCTGATCATTCAAGCAAGACCGCCAGGTTTGTCTATCCTATGATACTATCTAGGAATAACCCTAGCCCTAGTCAAATTCTAATGCAAATCTCAAATCCAATCACTTAGCCGATGATGATCGAGAGTCAAATACCAATAACATATAATGTTCCAGTTAAGAGAAAATACACCAATAGTCCGTTAGTTATTCATGCAGTGGATCATCCAAGGCTGAATATCACTTATGCAGTTCTTACTTGAAGAGACACATACTTTGGCTGGAGTTTGAGCGTTCGCCTAACACTTCGGGCGAAGATTAAAAGCGGTTTCATCTATGGATCATATCCTTAGCCGAAAGAAAGTGATGAGCATGAAAAATGGAGTATTGTTGATGCTATATAGTTAGAGCTTGGATAATGAACACGATAGAGCCAAAGATTGGGAGAAGGTTTCAGTCAAAGAAAACTAGTCGCAATTTGTGGTTAGAGGTTCAATTTTGATATGAAGGTAATAACGGACCAAGAAGGTATGAATTACAAAGAGATGTCAGTTTTGTTCAACAAGACAATTTAGATCTAGAGGAATATTATTCAAAGGTCAGGTTGTTTTGGGACGAAATGTTAGGACTGAAACAACTTAAAAAATGCAGGTGTAAGAGAGTTCGAATTGACTATGATAGATGTTTTCTTGAGGCTTAGATGCTTCATGACGATGAAGAACTGAATCTGTTGCAATTATTGATGGGCCTCGATGAGAGGTATGAGTATATAAAGGATCAGATCCTCATGCATAATCCATGACCAAATGTGTACAAATCATTCATTATGTTATAAAATGTTGAAAAGAAATCTAGACAAAAATACCATATCAAGAAATAGTAATGGTTATCAAAGAAGATTTTACAAAGAAGGAAAGTAAAAATATTGACAAAAATAAATATATTTGTTCACATTGTGGAGGAAAGGGACATATTAAGAAAGGATGTGTAGACACAACATTTTTACACCCTAGATACCTAATAAAAAAACCCGGCCCGAAATAATACTCATTTTGTTTATTGAACCGGGAAAACAAAAATAGAAACACCTCGTGGAAAACCGACCCAGTAAGCTTAAAAGATAACGATCCAAAGGTCGAATTTCATAACGACTCTGTTTTCCCAACCCGTGACACGTTCATGTTGTACGTTTTGAAAAATCTTGAATTTTGAGTATAATATTACTGTTTGCAAATTTGTGCAGAAAATGCTCAAAAAGAAGGAAAACAAGAGAACGGGTCAATCCGAGTCAACCTGCCAACCGACGAGTCAACCTTGGTCAAAGAGGGATCAAGCATGTGTCAAGAAGAAGTGGAAAATAGTAGACTGGTCTTCTAAAGTGGGAAAATCGGATTATTTGAAAAGGGGATTATTGGAAAAGAGAATCAAGAATCCTTAAGTTTGAAGTCCCCATTGAGCTTCCATTGGAACCCTAGACTTCATAAATTTATTCCGACTTCAATACTGGATGAAATTCAATGATCTTAGATTTTTTGAAAATAGAAATTAGTCCTCTTTCATATGGTGTAGCCCAATCTCCCATTGGTGCCGTATATCTAGATGAAATCCGATCATGAGTAGAAGGTGTTCCTAAGAGGTTTAAATCGAACACCCTTTCCCTTAAAAATTCGTAACTTGATCTGTGCTTGATGTATTTGAATAATTCAAGTTGGGTTGGAAAGATAACTCGCATATCTTTCCAATGGTACCATCCCCAAATCGTGATTCGAAGGTTAAGGCCCTCATTCGATCTGTACAAGGGAAGTAGTACTACCGATTCAAATCCTGGGAGCTAGTTGAAACTATGTCACACTTCTAAGCATCATAACTTTTGAACCAATGATCCATTTAGAATGAATGAGATACTGTTGGAAAGCTCTTTGAATAATCTCTCCAATGATATCAAGCATCTCTCCCAGTTAGTTGCATAACGTATCCCAGATCGCCCATAGTGAAGCTGGTACAAAAACCGAAGGAATAAAAAGCTGAAGGCTTTGAAAAATTATAACTCGAGATACGAATGACTATTTGAGCTGATTCACAAAGTAGGTTCATCCTTATTATGTTGGGAATTTGTCATAAAAATTTCAGAGCCATTGAATCCATGATGCGATCGGGGTGATTCATTTAGTGTGAAGGTGCAAAGAAAGAAAAAACTAGAAAAGAAGAAACGAAAAGAAAAAAAATATATGTGTATATTTTATTTATTCCGAGCGTGCCTTTGAAAATAGGCCCTGTGCAAAAGAAGAAGGAGACCCGGTCAGTTAAGAAGAGAGGGTAGGAAGTTTTCAAGAGGGAGGGTTTTTTTTTTTGGGGAGATCATTTTTTCCAGTGGGATCCCGATCCAATTGAGCGGTTACTGGATTGAGAGGAGAAAGGAAGTCGAACTCCATTGCTGAGGGAGAGAACTGGATTGATTTGGTGAATTGATTTCTTTCGGTCAACAAAAGGACGATTGCAGAATGTGTTGTGGTCCTGCAACAAAACAACAAAGAACAGCTGCGCTCACAGACGTCAGCTTCGTTTAACCTCACTTATCGCGTGGAGGATAGATAGGCATTGATACAAAATACAACAAACACTGAAGAAACGAGCGAAGTCCGTCGAGCCATCTGCATTTTCAAAATCGATCGGTTCTTCCGAACCTCTATTCCTTTGTTTCTTTACTGATTCAGGTACCTTTCTCACAATGTAATTCTTGAGCGGTTACTGGATTGGAGGCATCAGTTATGAACACTGATGCCGATTGCTATTTGAATTTGTTTGTTTCATTGCTGCTGTGTTGTGAATTGAGTTGATTTGGTTATACATTAGGTTCTGGCTGATAGAGATTTGATTAGGATTGATTAGGATTTAGTTTAAAGTCTGGAATCCCTTCTGTTCATAAACTTCATTTCTATTTGGCTGTTAGAATCAGGTTGCAGGTTATTTGTAAAGTTGTTTAACTGGATTCCAGATTGTTGCCTTTTGGTTTTGTTTACTGGTTAAGCATGATTGGTTAGTGTTATCTGATAGGAATTGATTTAGGTTTAGTATAGAACAGGACTAGGATAGAACATCTTTTCGTTCTTAGATCTTTCTGTTGCCCCTATTGAAACTACGAAGACTACGCTCGCTGATAGAGGGAGGGATATAGACTTTATTTTGGTTGCGCTGCAGCAGGTCCTTCCATCGTGCAAGCCTTGGCGCGAATCCAACCTGAGGACAGATCTCGAGCAGTCGGGGGAGTCTTCGCGGTAGGCGCTGACACGGTCCGGAAGACGAGAAAGCATCGAGCAATGTTCGGCTGTCCTGCAGATCGGGGAAATCATCCCGATTTCCTCTTTTTAGGATCAGAACTCATTAAGGTCGAACCAACCGAAGACGACGAATTGAAAATGAAGCCTGGACGGACTGGCGGGGGAAAGACCGTCTTCGAGAGGCTTTCGATCTCAAGTGTGAAGGTCACTGGAAGTCGTCATCGCCGGAAATTTCCTGGCCGGAGAAGAATGGAGGATCGGCTGGGGTTGGGGTTCTGTTTTTTTTTATTTTGTTATGTTTGGTTTCCCCCAACTTCTGTTGAAGTTGTAAAGAGGCCCTTGGACTTCTTTTAGTTTTAAAATAACCTAAAAACTTTAATTTCGAATTAATTTATTAATTCGTAATTAAAATAGTCCTTGAAATCTTTCCTTCCTTTCAATTGGACCCCTAAACTTTCTTTTGCTTTTATTTTAATTTAAACTTTAAAAAAAATAAACTTAAGGTCCTGTTTGTTTTTCAAATTTTACAAACGACTTTAAAATGAGGATTCAGACATCCAAACCACTTTCAAATTTTCTCAAATTTTCCCAAAAATTCAAACATGTTATTTTCTTCAAAAATAATTTTTCCCGGAATTTTTAGGGCCCGTTTGGAAAAATTTCTATCTTTGCAGTGTCATATCGGGGGTTCTATAACTCCGAAAATTCCAAACTCAATTCCTATGAGCTCCTAATAATATTTTTGACTATCATATGAATTTTTGGGAATTTTGGAAATTATTTTTGAAAATGACTCATTTTAATGAGTTGTACTTAGAGATTTCCTTAACTTTGAAAATTCTAAAAAAAATGGAAAACACTTGGGACCTTGAGTTATTTCATCATCTTCTCTCCTTTGTCCAAAGAGCATTATATTTCCAATCTTCAACTCGGAACTTTTTCCTTGTCGTTCACACTTGTATGTCCTCCCTCTGGAATCGTGACTCTTGTTTTTCCTAAGAACCTTGCTATATGCTCTTCGATGCTTTTCAATGCTTCAATGCCTTTCAATGCTTTATCCTCTTCAAGCACCTCATGAATAGGACTAGCCCCTTGCAAATGATTAAGATTTTCTCACACAAGCAAAAGAGTTCTGAACTCAACCAAATACCGAACTCTTAAAATGAATCTCTAATTTTTCTTTTCTTTAGTTTCTTTAGGAAGTAAACTAAAGTGGCGACTCTCAAGTCAATTAGATCGATACATTCTCAAATGTATCGATTTAAAACCTGTACGGGCCAATTTAATTCGAAAAAAGGGAGTGTATGCCAATTAATTAAAAAGGGCACACGCACCAAAAAACGGAAGAGAAAGAAAATGAACGCGTACAAAAAACTGGCGACTCTGCTGAGGATTACCTAAGATGTTTAGCTCAAAACATGTAGTTAGCCAAACTACCACAAAATTTCCGAAGGATGTTACGTTTATAACTTCACAACATTTTGCTTGAGGGTGTGAGAACCCGTGAACAATGTGAATTTTCTATTCACATTTGTTTGATTGTTTGCTTATTCAAATTGCATGGGGTAAAACCCGACAAAGCTCAACGCTTTTAATTGAAGGGGTGTGCAAACAGAAGCGTTGGCATAAACACTGTTTGCACATGAACGAGCTCAAATGCTCACTATACTTCGAAGCCGTGTTGTTAGGATCGGGGACGCCCTTGGAGGACCGGGATGTTTCCGGTTTCTGGAAGGGTGGCCGCTTACAACACGCAACACACTTTGGTGATTGTCCGGTTAAAGACTATGACCGTTCTCAGCACTTCGCAAACTGTCACAGACTCTTGAACCGGGTTCAATGGCGGAAATGTTTGTTTCAGTCTGAAGCAACGTATGCGACTTAAATGATGTTTATGAGGAGTCGGTTTTAGAAATATGAGTGGACCGGTTTTTTATCTAAGGAGTAAGATTGTCTTGGTTTGTGGTTAGATTAAGTGAATAAGCCGGAAATAAAAGAAATGACACGAGACAAGATTTTTTATGGATGTTCGGAGCAAACCCTCCTACGTCACCCCTTCTTCTCAAGTTATGAGAAGGATCTCCACTAACTTTCAAGATTACAACAATTACACTACCGTTCGAGCCTTAACTTACTACTCGCCGGTTACACCAACACACTTTTGATGTAATACAATAACACAACACAACAATAGCTTTCGGTAAATGACACAACGGTTTTGGATCGCGCGTGAGATTTCTTTATCTCTCTAAGATTTTCGTAACTGTCATTAATGAGGTCGCTTCGTCTTCCTTTTATAGTGAAGAGTCTTCCAACGGCCACTTTCTTCTCTCACCGTGGGATTGGTTAATTTAGAGTCACGCCGGTGCAGAGAGGTTGCTTGCACGTTTCACCTTCCTAACACTTGGCAAGCATGCAGATACTCCTCAGGTAAAGATGACGTAACCGGTTTGTAGATTCGAACACGTGTCAGGCATGCACCTTCCGGCTGTCTGAGTCGGATCAGCAAATCATCATTGTTTTTATCGCTTGCTTCTGATCGGATCTTATCTTCTTTTATTTCTTCAAGACACGTATATTTCGTCACACTACGTCATCTTTGTAACTTCTTAGTTTCCGGTTGACTCTATCATATAATGATCCGGCTGGATTGTAGCCTTTTCTTTGCTAATCGGTCTGCTGAGGATTTTGAGGCCGGATCCTCTTGATCTTGACTTGATCATTTGGAGCTGGATTACTTTGAGATGTTCTTCAGTCGGTTTATGAGGTTCCAATCGGTTCATTCAATCCAATCTGTTCCTGCACATAGAAGTTAATAGGTGTTTAGTTTTCTGGTCGGTTCCAAAAATTAACTTTACTTAATTTTTCTATCAATTTCTCCGTTTTTAATTATTTAGAATAAATATTCAAAAATTGTAATGTATGTCCGATTTCAAAATTAACTTACTTAATTTTTATATCAATTTCTCCCTTTTTGATTATTTAGAATAAATATTCAAAACTCGTGATGTATGCCAGGTTCCAAAATTAATTTTACTTAATTTTTCTATCAATTTCTCCCTTTTTGATTATTTAGAATAAATATTCAAAACTTGTAGGCTGTGGCCGGTTTGAAAAATATGTTTAAATATCTAATGTTTTTTTGTTTAAGAGAAATTTCAAAACATGTTTTGATTTTTCAAGGGGTATTTAGTAAAATAGTTATTTTAAAGTATAGAAAAAAATGACTGAGTTCTGAAACAAAACCAAACATAAATAAATTGTTCATAAGAAAGAGATAAGCTAAGGATTGGATGATCCCCCTTTTCGTTTTCTTTCTCCTTTCTCTTCCTTTCTTCCTCCTCTCTTGCCTTCCACTCCCTTTTTCTTCTTTCAGCGTCAATTTGCCATCCGGTAAATACACTTGAAATGCGGGGAGTTCGTTTTCCGAATCCGAAACCGCCGCTTACCGGTCTGGGTGGGCGAGATGATTGAGAAACAATCTGCCTGGAACTAGGAGTTGCGATTGAAAATTCGACTGCTTTCTTCTTTCGCCGGTTGAGTTGTTTAATATCCTCTTCTTTTCTTCGTCAAGAGGTTCTTCGTTTAGTCCGACCGGTTGAATTTCTCCTAGACCGTTTCGTTCCGCTAGCTTTATTACAGCCGCAACCGCTTTTCGTTTGTTCTTATTCCTTGTTTTCATAGAGTGCGAGGGTTGAGCCGGTGTGGATTCTTATAGAGCGCCTTTTTCTTCCTCATTGCATTGCTTGGCCAACTCATGATCTTTGTCCTCAATTTCCTTCCTTAACCGTTCCCTCTCCTTTTCTTCGTCTTGAATTTTTTTGGCAGTTTCGGCATCAGAACTGATCTGTGCTTGAGTCTTGTTAACTTGTAATTTGGACAGCTCCTCAATCTGAGCTGCCATAGCCTGCATCATGTTGATCAAAGGAGCGGTTGCGGTTTGAACGGATTCGGCGATCATTGACTTGATCGATGATTGAACGGTTTCGGCAATCTCTGAGTGAACTGATGCCCGGACGGTTTCAGTTAGGTTGGTTTCAACGGTTGCAATTTTCTCATCTGTAGCAATGTTGTACTTGTGAAGACATGAGATAATTGTGTCAACCACTACTCCCTTCACTTGCTCAAGTGCCGGAGCCTGATCAGTCTGTGGAGGGGCACTACTCCGGTTTTCTGCTATTTTGGAGGACTCTCCAGTAACAAAGAAGGGTTTGCTTTGATAGAGATCGGCATGAGTTAAGACGTGTTTGCACGCGTCCCTCCATTCTGTTTCGAGCCGGTCAACACTTTGAATGAGTTTATTACGCACCGTGTGAAACCGCTCAAACATTCTTGACTCCATTGGAGTTAGTGTTGCCCCTTCTGCCTCTCTCAAGGCATCTTCTACTGCATGTAGCCGGGCGTATTCATGTATCGCCAAAGTTTTGGTGTATGCGGCTTGAATAACGTCGGTACCTGTTAGCTTGAGAGCCTCTTCTTCTAATCCAACAGTTTCTCCCAGTGCTTGTTGCCGCTCATATCGGGGATCATGTCTGATAGCTTTGTTTCACAACGTAGCTTGACCCATAAGTGGTATGGTGAGGCCATCTCTTCAGCTTCTTTGTTCATGTCCAGAAGGAACTTCTGATACATTTCCTCCTCTTCTTCTGCTGAAATGGCGACCTCGGCTTCGGTTATAGTCTCAGCTGGTGAACCGGTTTGCAATGCACTTCGGTTAGGACTTCTTTGCCTTTGCTAACCTGAGATGGGCCTTCATGTAAGATTGTTGAATCTACTGGCCCGTCTTGAGCCGATTGGAGCGTTGTTTCGGTTGGAACGGATTTGTTCCCTGCCGAGCCGGATGGTTTTTTTTCTTCAATATTTCCCTCCTGAGCCGGAGGGATGATGTTCTCAGTGTTTTTAATCGGGGACTTGGAGTTTTCAGAATGAATATTCACCTCTTCTACCTCCTCCGATGTTGACTTAGTTTCTTGGCTCCCCGAGGGTTCGGTTTGCCTTGATGATGGAGAGGTGATTAGAATGGGATGGACTGTGTTGATGGGAATGAGCTGAAAGATGTTTGTAGTTCTCTTTGGTGAATGATCCGAGGAGAGAGTTTTCTCGGAATCTGCCGGTTTGTAGGAGCTCTTCTTCGCGGACGTCTTCCTCCTTCCCTTTTTCTTCTAAGAGGCCTTGGCTTGAACCGCCTTCCTCTTAGGATCTCCTTGTTTCGAACTTTCACCAACCGGTGCGGACGAGCTGGTTCCTTTTGATAACTTTGTTCTGGAGGACTTCGGCCTAGCCGCTTTGGCAGTCTTCTTGTTCATCTGCTCAGAGTTGAGAACGTTGGCGGATGGAAGCGGGAGACCTTCTCCAAGTTCCACATTAAGGAACTTAAGAATCTTCACTATTTGCATTGCATAGGCCTGAACCCGGCCATCCCTCTTCACTACCATCTCGCAAAATTGTTCGAATAGAACGGTTCCCCAATCGATCTTGTCACTACGGACAATCGTCATCATCATCTTCAACTTTAGCTTGGTCAGGTTATCGAAGTTGCCCCCTCTACCCTAAAGTGATCTTGAGATTATGTTCAGGAGCCATTTGAACTCCGACTTGAGTTTGTTCTTCCGGCTTGAGTGAGTTACCAGATCATTATCGTCAGCCGATATAACCAACCGGACCGCGTTGGATTCTGCGTCTGTCAAGCTTGTTTTGAAGTCCAGCCCAGTATTTGGCAAACCAAGTGCTTCGGAAAAGATCTCCTCCGTGATGTTAACTGCTTTGCCATTCACGGTGGCGGAGACCGTCCTCTTTGTTAAAGTCGTCGTCGCCAGGAACTCCATAACCTTCGTTGGGTGCACGATGAACGGACCAGACAGATACGTTTCTAATCCCGAATCCCTTAGCTATTTCAGCACGACCTTGTTCTCTTCCGTAGCGTATTCGTCGATGTCGCTGAAATCGACCTGCAACATGTATTGGAAGGGTGCTTTAACTAGATCCATGATGATTTTGTGAGTGAAGAAGATGAAGAACAACGATGATCGGAAATCAGAGAGATTTTAAAATTTTTAGAGAGAGAAAGTTTGTGCAAATAATGAACTGTTTTGAACTTATATAGGAGGCGGTTTTGAACGGTTGGAAGATGAACCGTCACTTGGTTATAATTTTGGCGCCAACTTTCCCTCTAAAAGTTACTGCAGTAACTTTCGGCGGTAAATGCGGAGAATACTATGGGCAGTAATTTTTGTGCGCGGTAAAACCGTGGGCGGTAAGTTTTTCGAACTTTTTCGGTTTTGTTTGAGATTTTGATTTACCGGAAATTTGTTAACCGGAAGTTTCGTTTAACATGGAGTCTTTTATTTATTCAAATCAAAAACCGGAAAGAAAGATAATGTAAAGAACCAGAGACTTTAAAAATGGGAAATTTTATAGATGAGTCCGAAACATAGAATAATGAAGTGGTTTTCCGGTCGTACAACAAAATGACCAGAGAACTGGAAAATACAGATAGTTTAAAATAGATCGAGCCAATCCCCCTCGATCATTCTGTCAACCTAGTTGTCCACAGTGTTGTCGGATGTCCGTTCTTCAATCCTTGCTATCCATCTATCTAACATGGATAGAGACAAGGTGTTGGCCGGTCCGACAGGAACACCGGGCCCGAGGTTGCGACGATGGTCCTCCATGAATCGAGTGATTTGGGGAGCGAAACTGATCCTTCCCCTTGGAGCGGTGATAAGTTTCTTCAAGTTGTTGAAGAGGTAGGTAGCCTAGTTGATGGGCGATTTTCGGACGATGGCTATCATGATGTCGAAAGCCTCCCGGTTATAGTTCTGGTTGGGCATTCGGCCCATGATAGACCGCTGAACCAAGTCGTGAAAGACTTGGTATTGAGGAGCAAGGTTATCCTTCTCTCCATGGTCGGCGACCGGTTCGATGGAGGAGGAGAAGATATAGGCATAGTCTTCCTTAGCCGGAAAGAATGGCGTTGGGAAGTCTGAGAATCCTTCGGTTGGAAGGTCAAAGAACATAACAAAGTGTTCTTCGGTAAGCCGAAGAAATTTCCCGTTAATGATGGTCCTTATGCTACCATCATTAATGATATGCCCGTTGTTGAAGAATTCATACACCTCCTCTTCGAGGATGGTGTCTGAACCTTCAAGAAATTCTTGTAATCCCGATTCTACGATCAGTTGGAATATGATTTCGTGAAACCGGACATTTCTCATTTCTTGGAAGTTAACAATGATTGTGTTGCGTAGTTCGGCATTCATTTTTTGGAGAGGAATGAGATTGAGAATCGAACAGAATTTTTGAACTTTCAAACTTAGAGAGAGAGGAGTATTGGAAGTGTGTTGAAGAGGAAGGATTAGGTCCCTTTTTATAGCGTGGGCGGTTGAGTGCATTAAATGAGAATATTTTGAAAAATCAGACCGTTTATGTATGGTCATAAATGCCTTGTCAATTTTTCAAGAAGATAAGGTATGTCTGGTCTAATCGGATCAAGCATGCTTCTTGGAGAGCGAATATTTCTGTTTCCAAGACTGATTTGATTTGGTCTGATACGACGCATTTAATGTTGGTTATTTTCTTTAGGATTTCTTTGATTTTTGATCGAAAAAGGAAATAAATGTTTTTCATTAATGAGGAAGTGCCAAACCGGTAGTACAACAAAATTACCGGTTTGGAGAATGGGACAAGAAATGATGAAAGTTTAAACATTTGATGAACCGAAAGCTTGATTCCTCTTGGCTTTGGCTGCTTCCCACCGGTCGATCCGCTTTTGGATTCTCTCCTTCGTTAGCACGTGCTTTGGATGGAGAGTGACGAAAGGTCCGGAGTGAATATCCAGACTAACACAAAAACCACTTAGCTGAGGAGCATAACCAGTTTTGTTTGAAAGAATCATCTTCTTCAGGTTGCTGAAGATGATCCAGGACCAGTTTACCGGTGTCCCAACCGTAACAGCAATCATCATCTCGAAGAGCCTCTGGATGTAGTAGTAGCTCTTCTCTCTGCCCAGAACGGACTTTCCCAGAATCTCACAAAGAAGTTGGTACTTGTGAGATAGTTGGCTTTTAGCACCCCAGGGTTTAATCGGGATGTCAGAGTTGGAGAACCGATGACACATTTCCTCAATGGTCACCGGGGAGTATGTAAGGTCGGTTACCCCTTCAGTGGGTAAACCGCAGTATTCAGCGAAATCCGTCTCGCTGAATAGAAAGGACTGACCATAGACTCGTGCAACGATTATGTCTCGATGCACTTCTTTTGCAGTCTGGAAGAATTCATCGACTACAAGGTAGTCGAGAATGAATCTGTTTTCCAGAAATCCTCTTAGCCCGCTTCTTTCAACGGCTAAGAACATTTCTTTGACCTCATGATCTTCGTATTGATTAATAGAGTTGAAGTCAGCTAAGAAAATTTTCTTTGCTAGTGGGTCGGAGTTCATGATCTCGAGATAGTTTGAGCTCAAGATAGTTTTTGTGAATAGTAAATTTTGTGAAGAGTTGTGAGGTTTTGAGGGTGATTTATATAGCCAGGGGTTCGGCTAGATCAATAGGTTAAGCATGCTTAGTGATGTTATCAATTATTTAATAGGCTTTAACTTGTTGAAGTGTATAATGTTTATTTCCAATGCAAAGCTAATTATTACTAGGATATTCATGATGACAAAAATCTATTGACAAGATGTGAGTCTCCCTCTCTTGATGATGGACACATGTCGTCATCTCGATTGAGGTAAACTATTTTATTAATTACAGACTTCATTTCTCAAGGTATGCATGAAAACGCGGTTAGCCATCTCAAGTTAACTAGAAAAGTTCAATCTATTAAAACCAGAGTGTATTTATACTAATCGGTTTTCCATGACCGGTTTTAGTTGGATATTTTATTCCGATGTGAAGAAATGTTGAATCATATCAATATTTGTTCAGCTTTGGATTAAGTATATCCACTTCTACCAGGTCATTTCAACCGCCTAGTAAATATTCATGTGGTTCGACATTATGAAGTGATCAGGCAAAACCGGAGACTTCCTCCCAGTTAGCATCCTTGAATTTTCAATGGCCTATTTGAATATGGTTTGAGAAGCGAGAGCTTCTCCCTGAACACATATCCCGGTTTTTCATAATTATGTATGTAAACAGTATGTATGATCATGGTATAAGTTGCTTAACATCAGTAATTCCTAGAATATTTCTGAAATGAGAAAACTTAGCTCCCTACAGCGGTTTGGTGAAGATGTCTGCTACTTGTTGCTCAGTTGAGACATATTTCAACCGGATGTGTTTCTCCTGAACATGCTCCCGGATGAAATGGTGTCTTATATCAATATGCTTCGTTCTTGAGTGCAATACCGGATTGTATGTAATCGATATCGCGCTGGTGTTGTCACAAAATATTGGTGATTCCTCAGCTACTACGCCAAAGTCCCTTAGTTGCTGTTGGATCCAGAGGAGTTGTGCACAGCAGCTTCCGGCTGTTATATACTCTGCCTCTGCGGTTGACGTTGCAACTGAGGTCTGTTTCTTGCTGCTCCAAGTAACGAGCCGGTCACCCAGGAATTGGCAGGTTCCACTTGTACTCTTTCTATCGATTTTGCATCCTGCGTAATCCGCGTCTGAGTAGCTTATGAGATTGAAACTTGAGTCTTTTGGATATCAAAGTCCCACGTCTTGAGTTCCCTTCAGATATTTCAATATTCTTTTAGCCGCAGTGTAATGTGATTGCTTTGGATTGGCTTGGAATCTCCCGCATACTCCAACCGCAAACAAGATGTTCGGCCGACTGGCTGTTAGGTAGAGCAGGGATCCAATCATTCCCCGATATGCTATGATGTCAACGGCTTGACCATCCTCATCTTTGTCTAACTTTACGGAAGGACTCATTGGTGTAGCCGCCTCGGCGCATGTATCCATTCCAAACTTCTTCAATAGTTCGGTTGTGTACTTTGGTTGGCTTATGAACGTTCCGGCTTCAATCTGCTTAACCTGAAGTCCTAGGAAAAAACTCAGTTCTCCTATCATACTCATTTGAAATTTGTCAGTCATCATTTTTGAGAATTTATCACATAGTTTTGGATCGGTTGATCCAAAAATAATATCATCAACATATATTTGAACAAGTAATATGTGTTCCTTTTTCTCAAATTTGAAAAGTTTTTTATCGACTGAAACTATTGTAAACTTGTGATCAAATAAGAATTGTGTTAACGTATCGTACCAGGCTCTTGGAGCTTGTTTCAAACCGTAAAGGGCCTTGTTCAGCCGGTAAACATGATTTTCGTGTTCTAGATTTTTAAAACCTGAAGGTTGATTAACATACACCTCCTCATTTACCTTACCGTTTAGAAAAGCGCTTTTAACATCCATTTGAAAAACTTTGAAATTTTTGAAAGCTGCATATGCTAAAAATATTCTAATGGCCTCAAGTCTAGCTACAGGGGCAAATGATTCTTCAAAATCAACGCCTTCTTCCTGTTTGTAGCTTTGAGCCACTAACCGGGCTTTGTTCCTCGTAACTAAACCGTCTTCATTGAGTTTATTTCTGAATATCCATCGTGTTCCTATAACCGGATTATTTTTCGGTCTAGGAACTAGGTACCAGACTTTATTTCTCTCAAACTCGTTTAATTCCTCTTGCATTGCTAGGATCCAATCGGGATCTGACAATACTTCATCCACCTTTTTCGGCTCAATTTGTGATATGAAAGCGGAGTTTTCATAGTGTTCCAAATTTTGTTGCCTAGTTCGGACAGGTGAGGATATGTTACCTATTACTAGTTCAAGATGATGATTTTTGTTCCTTCTGAGGTTTATCCGAGACGTGTCTATCAAGCTTTCGGTTGGCTGGTCAATGTTAGACTGATCGGTAGGATGAACAGAGTCAGACCGACCGATTTCTTCAGTCGAAATTGAAGAGTCAACTTTCTACGGTAAAACAGCTTGAGCAGGCTGAGATTCAGCATCAACCGCTTGGTCATTGACAAATCGTCTAAAAACCGGAACCTCATCTTCATCATCAGAATATATATTGAAGTTTTCCATTCTGTTGTGAAGGTCGAAGGGTAGAGTAGTGTTTCGTTCAACCGATTCATCAAAAACAACGTGGGCTGTTTCTTCAACTGTTAAATTCCTAGTATTATATATCCTATAAGCTTTACTTACAGCTGAATATCCCAACATTATTCCCTCATCGGATTTAGCATCAAAAGCGGTCAAATAATTTTTGCCGTTGTTGTGAACAAAACATTTACTACCAAAAATTCGAAAATACCGTATGTTTGGAATTCGATCATAGTATATTTCAAAAGGAGTTTTGGAAAACGTTTAGTTACTAAAGATCGGTTTTGAGTGTAACATGCGGTATTAATAGCCTCAGCCCAAAACTTTTGAGCGATACCCGAATCGGCTATCATTGACCTTGCAGCTTCCTTGAGAGTTCGGTTTCTTCTCTCAGTCAGGCCGTTTTGTTGAGGAGTTCTAGCACTAGACAACTCGTGTCTAATACCGGAATCATCAAGAAAAATAGTTAATCTGCTATTTATAAACTTAGTTCCTCTATCACTTCTGATTTTGTTTACTCGAATAGATTTCTCATTTTGTATTCTCAAAATCAATTTGATCAGGTTTGGAGTTGCTTGTTTTTTAGAGGCTAGAAATGTTACCCAAGTAAACTTAGAATAGTCATCAATAACTACCATAGTGTAATGCATGCCTCCTAGACTAGTTACTCTAACCGGACCAAACAGATCCATATGCAAAAGTTCTAAACACCGTTCATATGAATCTGTTTGGCCAAAACATAAGGATAATGTGATACAAATTAAACCTTACTATTACTGGCAAAATGATAAGGAAAAGACCGAGTCAACAGAAAACTCCATTAATTGCGTTAATGGCGACGATGTAGAGTTGTTGATTATGTTGTTGGCACTAAAGAACCTTCATAGAAGTTTCTTCGATTGTGAGAGGATTTATATTCATGAGAATGATGTTAGGCACGAAATCAAGTGTGCAAGAGAGTATTACTTAAAATCTAATCACGTAATCTCTAAATTCATCGATCTTCAAACCGTTTAATGAAGAAAATTAGGGGTGTGTTCATCTTTAATCTTTAATTAGAAATAGACAAAATTACTTGATTACTTATATATAATTATGAAAAATTAAATGTACATCTTATAATGGTTTAATTCAATTTTAATTTGTATTTCATTGTAAAAGCAAATGTTTTACAACTTTATTTTTATTTTTTTCCTTTGAAATTTATATATTGTGACTTAAGAAATTATTTTCTGAAAAAATTAATATGAATAAAAGTTAATCTTCTTATTAACAAAACGAAAACTAAAGCATTCTTATTAAATTTTAAATGAATCTCATTTTTTAACCATATAATAATTTATTTTTATTCAAATAAATTATTAGAAAATCTCATACAATAAATATATATATATATATACACGATTCTTGAGTTGCTCTTTATCCAAGATTTTCAAAAAAATGGTGGGGGCGGAATGGTAGTGGCCATAATCGTAAATGAAAAGCGGTCGTA